>NC_134485.1:915000-1174478 GCF_040206685.1 Ascaphus truei | reverse complement strand
AGAGAGAGAATCAGGACAGTGTCACAGAGAGAATGAGGACAGTGTCACAGAGAGAGAGAGAATCAGGACAGTGTCACACAGAGAGAGAGAGAGAATCAGGACAGTGTCACAGAGAGAATGAGGACAGTGTCACAGAGACAGAGAGAATCAGGACAGTGTCACAGAGAGAGAGAGAATCAGGACAGTGTCACAGAGAGAATGAGGACAGTGTAGAAACCTGATAACATGGTCTTTGTGCATTGATAGTGCTATACTGTTCTCCCTAAGTCTCCCAAACATTAAGGTGACTTTGTTATGTCGGCATGTCCTTGTTGTCACCTCAGTGCTGTGCGGTCCCCGTGTCCAGGAGCCAATCAGACACCGTGCTATTGTTGCAGGTGCTTGTTACCGTCACAGTGATAAGGAAAAGATAAGGGTCAAGGAGACCCATGAATAAGCCTTGTCCAGAGCCAGAGGCATACAGTACAGAGACGGACAGACGCAGACAGAGCTTGCACGGACAGCTTCTCGGGCAGAGCTTGCACGGACAGAGCTCGCACGGACAGTTTCTCAGGCAGAGCTTGCACGGACAGAGCTTGCACGGACAGAGCTTGCACGGACAGAGCTCGCACGGACAGTTTCTCAGGCAGAGCTTGCACGGACAGAGCACAGACAGCTTCTCGGGCAGAGCTCGCACGGACAGCTTCTCGGGCAGCGCTCGCACAGACAGAGCACGGACAGCCTCTCGGGCAGAGCTCGCACGGACAGCTTCTCGGGCAGAGCTCGCACGGACAGCTTCTCGGGCAGAGCTCGCACGGACAGAGCACGGACAGCTTCTCGGGCAGAGCTCGCACGGACAGCTTCTCGGGCAGAGCTCGCACGGACAGAGCACGGACAGCTTCTCGGGCAGAGCTCGCACGGACAGCTTCTCGGGCAGAGCTCGCACGGACAGAGCACGGACAGCTTCTCGGGCAGAGCACGGCTCAAGATCACACGGACATCCCCACAGACGTAAGGAGAACAGAGTCTGTAAACAATTCTCTTTGAATCAGAACAATCTGGTACAAATGTCTGGTTATAAAGAGCTCGGGGGCGGGGGAGATGAGTAGGGGTAATTAAGAGCGGGGTGAGAGACTGACTGAGACTGAGACTGACTGAGACTGAGACAGACTGAGACTGACTGAGACTGACTGAGAGAAACTGACTGAGACTGAGACAGACTGAGACTGAGACAGACTGAGACTGACTGAGACAGACTGAGACTGACTGAGACAGACTGAGACTGACTGAGACTGACTGAGACAGACTGAGACTGACTGAGACTGACTGAGACTGACTGAGACTGACTGAGAGAAACAGACTGAGACTGAGACAGACTGAGACTGACTGAGACTGACTGAGACTGACTGAGACTGACTGAGAGAAACTGACTGAGAGAAACTGACTGAGACTGAGACAGACTGAGACTGACTGAGACTGACTGAGAGAAACTGACTGAGAGAAACTGACTGAGACTGAGACAGACTGAGACTGAGACTGACTGAGACTGACTGAGACTGACTGAGACTGACTGAGACTGACTGAGAGAAACTGACTGAGAGAAACTGACTGAGAGAAACTGACTGAGAGAAACTGACTGAGACTGACTGACTGAGAGAAACTGACTGAGACTGAGACAGACTGAGACTGACTGAGACTGACTGAGAGAAACTGACTGAGACTGACTGACTGAGACTGACTCTGACTGAGAGAAACTGACTGAGACTGACTCTGACTGAGAGAAACTGACTGAGACTGACTCTGACTGAGAGAAACTGACTGAGAGAAACTGACTGAGAGAAACTAAGAGAAACTGACTGAGAGAAACTAAGAGAAACTGACTGAGACTGATATATAGAGCTGGGGGGAGGGGATATATAGAGCTGGGGGGGAGTGGATATATAGAGCTGGGGGGAGAGGATATATAGAGCTGGGGGGGAGGGGATATATAGAGCTGGGGGAGTAGATATATAGAGCTGGGGGGAGGGGATATATAGAGCTGGGGGGAGGGGATATATAGAGCTGGGGGGAGGGGATATATAGAGCTGGGGGGGAGGGGATATATAGAGCTGGGGGGGGAGTGGATATATAGAGCTGGGGGGAGGGGATATATAGAGCTGGGGGGGAGGAGATATATAGAGCTGGGGGGGAGTGGATATATAGAGCTTGGGGGAGGGGATATATAGAGCAGGGGTTTGCGGGTATAAAGAGCTGGGGGGAGGGGATATATAGAGCTGGGGGAGGGGATATAAAGAGCTGGAGGGAGGGGATATATAGAGCTGGGGGGAGGGGATATATAGAGCTGGGGGGAGGGGATATATAGAGCTGGGGTGGGGAGGGATATATAGAGCTGGGATGAGGGGGGGAGGGGATATATAGAGCTGGGGAGGAGGGGATATATAGAGCTGGGGGAGAGGGGATTTTATAGAGCTGGGGGAGAGGGGATATATAGAGCTGGGGGGGCGGGGAAATGTAGAGCTGGGTTGGGGGGGAGGGGATATATAGAGCTGGGGGGCAGGGATATATAGAGCTGTGGGGGAGGGGATATATAGAGCTGGGGGGGCGTGGATATATATAGCTGTGGATATATAGAGCTGGGGGGAGGGGATATATAGAGTTGGGGGGAGGGGATATGTAGAGCTGGGGATATATACAGCTGGGGGGAGGGGATATATAGAGCTGGGGTGATATATAGAGCTAGGGGGAGGGGATATATAGAGCTGGGGGTAGGGGATATATAGAGCTGGGGGGAGGGGATATATATAGCTGGGGATATATAGAGATGGGGGAGGGGATATAAAGAGCTGGGGGCGGGGATCTATAGAGCTGGGGCGAGGGGATATATAGAGCTGGGGGGGAGGGGATATATAGAGCTGAGGGGAGGGGATATATAGAGCTGGGGGGGAGGGGATATATAGAGCTGGGGGGGAGGGGATATATAGAGCTGAGGGGAGGGGTTATATAGAGCTGGGGGGAGGGGATATATAGAGCTGGGGGGAGGGGATATATAGAGCTGGGGGGAGGGGATATATAGAGCTGGGGGGGAGGGGATATATAGAGCTGGGGGGGAGGGGATATATAGAGCTGGGGGGAGGGGATATATAGAGCTGGGGGGAGGGGATATATAGAGCTGGGGGGAAGGGATATATAGAGCTGGGGGGAGGGGATATATAGAGCTGGGGGGGAGGGGATATATAGAGCTGGGGGAGGGGATATATAGAGCTTTGGGGAGGGGATATATAGAGCTGGGGGGGAGGGGATATATAGAGCTGGGGGGAGGGGATATATAGAGCAGGGGGGAGGGGATATATAGAGCTGGGGGGAGGGGATATATAGAGCTGGGGGGAGGGGATATATAGAGCTGGGGGAGGGGATATATAGAGCTGGGGGAGGGG
The DNA here is from genome assembly GCF_040206685.1 of Ascaphus truei. Classification (NCBI taxonomy): domain Eukaryota; kingdom Metazoa; phylum Chordata; class Amphibia; order Anura; family Ascaphidae; genus Ascaphus; species Ascaphus truei. Next base: position 1,171,065 of record NC_134485.1, on the reverse strand, counting down.
ATATATAGAGCTGGGGGAGGGGATATATAGAGCTGAGGGAGGGGATATATAGAGCTGGGGCGCGGGGATATATAGAGCTGGGGGGAGGGGATATATAGAGCTGGGGGGGCATGGATATATAGAGATGGGGGGGCAGGGATATATAGAGCTAGGGGGAGGGGATATATAGAGCTGGGGGAGGGGATATGTAGAGCTGGGGGGGAGGGGATATATAGAGGTGGGGGGGAGGGGATATATAGAGCTGGGGGGCAGGGATATATAGAGCTGTGGGGGAGGGGATATATAGAGCTGGGGGGGCGTGGATATATATAGCTGTGGATATATAAAGCTGGGGGGAGGGGATATATAGAGTTGGCGGGAGGGGATATGTAGAGCTGGGGATATATAGAGCTGGGGGGAGGGGATATATAGAGCTGGGGTGATATATAGAGCTAGGGGGAGGGGATATATAGAGCTGGGGGTAGGGGATATATAGAGCTGGGGGGAGGGGATATATAGAGCTGGGGATATATAGAGATGGGGGAGGGGATATAAAGAGCTTGGAGCGGGGATCTATAGAGCTGGGGCGAGGGGATATATAGAGCTGGGGGGGAGGGGATATATAGAGCTGAGGGGAGGGGATATATAGAGCTGGGGGGAGGGGATATATAGAGCTGGGGGGAGGGGATATATAGAGCTGGGGGAGGGGATATATAGAGCTGAGGGAGGGGATATATAGAGCTGGGGCGAGGGGATATATAGAGCTGGGGGGAGGGGATATATAGAGCTGGGGGGGCATGGATATATAGAGCTGGGGGGGCAGGGATATATAGAGCTAGGGGGAGGGGATATATAGAGCTGGGGGAGGGGATATGTAGAGCTGGGGGGAGGGGATATGTAGAGCTGGGGGGGAGGGGATATATAGAGGTGGGGGGAGGGGATATATAGAGCTGGGGGGCAGGGATATATAGAGCTGTGGGGGAGGGGATATATAGAGCTGGGGGGGCGTGGATATATATAGCTGTGGATATATAAAGCTGGGGGGAGGGGATATATAGAGTTGGCGGGAGGGGATATGTAGAGCTGGGGATATATAGAGCTGGGGGGAGGGGATATATAGAGCTGGGGTGATATATAGAGCTAGGGGGAGGGGATATATAGAGCTGGGGGTAGGGGATATATAGAGCTGGGGGGAGGGGATATATAGAGCTGGGGATATATAGAGATGGGGGAGGGGATATAAAGAGCTGGGAGCGGGGATCTATAGAGCTGGGGCGAGGGGATATATAGAGCTGGGGGGGAGGGGATATATAGAGCTGAGGGGAGGGGATATATAGAGCTGGGGGGAGGGGATATATAGAGCTGGGGGGAGGGGATATATAGAGCTGAGGGGAGGGGTTATATAGAGCTGGGGGGAGGGGATATATAGAGCTGGGGGGAGGGGATATATAGAGCTGGGGGAGGGGATATATAGAGCTGGGGGGGAGGGGATATATAGAGCTGGGGGGAGGGGATATATAGAGCTGGGGGGAGGGGATATATAGAGCTGGGGGGAGGGGATATATAGAGCTGGGGGGAAGGGATATATAGAGCTGGGGGAGGGGATATAGAGCTGGGGGGGGAGGGGATATATAGAGCTGGGGGAGGGGATATATAGAGCTTTGGGGAGGGGATATATAGAGCTGGGGGGGAGGGGATATATAGAGCTGGGGGGAGGGGATATATAGAGCAGGGGGGAGGGGATATATAGAGCTGGGGGGAGGGGATATATAGAGCTGGGGGGGAGGGGATATATAGAGCTGGGGGGGAGGGGATATATAGAGCTGGGGGAGGGGATATATAGAGCTGGGGGAGGGGATATATAGAGCTGGGGGAGGGGATATATAGAGCTGGGGCGAGGGGATATATAGAGCTGGGGGGAGGGGATATATAGAGCTGGGGGGCAGGGATATATAGAGCTGGGGGGGCAGGGATATATAGAGCTAGGGGGAGGGGATATATAGAGCTGGGGGAGGGGATATGTAGAGCTGGGGGGAGGGGATATGTAGAGCTGGGGGGGAGGGGATATATAGAGGTGGGGGGAGGGGATATATAGAGCTGGGGAGGGGATATATAGAGCTGGGGGAGGGGATATATAGAGCTGGGGGAGGGGATATATAGAGCTGGGGGGAGGGGATATATAGAGCTGGGGGGAGGGGATATATAGAGCTCGGGGGAGGGGATATATAGAGATGGGGGGAGGGGATATATAGAGCTTGGGGGAGGGGATATATAGAGCTGGGGTGAGGGGATATATAGAGCTGGGGGGGAGGTGATATATAGAGCTGGGGTGAGGGGATATATAGAGCTGGGGTGAGGGGATATATAGAGCTGGGGGGGATCTATAGAGCTGGGGGGGGATATATAGAGCTGGGGGGGGGATATATAGAGCTGGGGGGGGATATATAGAGCTGGGGGGAGGGGATATAGAGAGCTGGGGGGAGGGGATATAGAGAGCTGGGGGGAGGGGTTATATAGAGCTGGGGGGAGGGGATATATAGAGCTGGGGGGAGGGGATATATAGAGCTGGGGGGGGAGGGGATATATAGAGCTGGGTTGGCGGGGATATATAGAGCTGGGGGGAGGGGATATAGAGAGCTGGGGGGAGGGGATATATAGAGCTGGGGGGGAGGGGATATATAGAGCTGGGGGGAGTGGATATATAGAGCTGGTGGGAGGGGATATATAGAGCTTGGGGGGGAGGGGATATATAGAGCTGGGGGGGAGTGGATATATAGAGCTTGGGGGAGGGGATATATAGAGCAGGGGTGGGGGGTATATAGAGCTGGGGGGAGGGGATATAAAGAGCTGGGGGAGGGGATATATAGAGCTGGGGGGAGGGGATATATAGAGCTGGGGGGAGGGGATATATAGAGCTGGGGGGTATATATAGAGCTGGGGGGAGGGGATATATAGAGCTGGGGGGAGTGGATATATAGAGCTGGGGGGAGGGGATATATAGAGCTGGGGGGAGGGGATATATAGAGCTGGGGGGAGGGGATATATAGAGCTGGGGGGGGGCGGGGATATATAGAGCTGGGGGAGGGGATATATAGAGCTGGGGGGGGAGTGGATATATAGAGCTGGGGGGGAGTAGATATATAGAGCTGGGGTGGGGGGGGTATATAGAGCTGGGGTGGGGAGGGATATATAGAGCTGGGGGGAGGGGATATATAGAGCAGTGGTGGGGGGATATATAGAGCTGGGGGGAGGGGATATATAGAGCTGGTGGGCGGGGATATATAGAGCTGGGGGAGGGGATATATAGAGCTGGGGGGGTGGATATATAGAGCTGGGGGGGGAGTGGATATATAGAGCAGGGGTGGGGGGGTATATAGAGCTGGGGTGGGGGGGAGGGGATATATAGAGCTGGGGTGGGGGGGGTATATAGAGCTGGGGGGAGGGGATATATAGAGCAGGGGTGGGGTGGTATATAGAGCTGGGATGAGGGGGGGAGGGGATATATAGAGCTGGGGTGGGGATAAATAGAGCTGGGGGGAGGGGATATATAGAGCTGGGATGAGGGGGGAGGGGATATATAGAGCTGGGGGAGGGGATATATAGAGCTGGCATGAGGGGGGAGGGGATATATAGACCTGGGGGAGGGGATATATAGAGCTGGGGGGGTTGATATATAGAGCTGGGGGGGAGGGGATATATAGAGCTGGGGGGAGGGGATATATAGAGCTGGGGTGGGGGGGTATATAGAGCTGGGGTGGGGGGGGGGGTATATAGAGCTGGGGTGGGGGGGAGGGGATATATAGAGCTGGGGTGGGGAGGGATATATAGAGCTGGGATGAGGGGGGGAGGGGATATATAGAGCTGGGGAGGAGGGGATATATAGAGCTGGGTGGGAGGGGATATATAGAGCTGGGGGGGGCGGGGAAATGTAGAGCTGGGGTGGGGGGGGGGGATATATAGAGCTGGGGGGGGGCAGGGATATATAGAGCTGTGGGGGAAGGGATATATAGAGCTGGGGGGGGGCGTGGATATTTAGAGCTGTGGATATATAGAGCTGGGGGGAGGGGATATATAGAGCTGGGGGGAGGGGATATATAGAGCTGGGGATATATAGAGCTGGGGGGAGGGGCTATATAGAGCTGGGGGGATATATAGAGCTGGGGGGAGGGGATATATAGAGCTGGGGATATATAGAGATGGGGGAGGGGATATAAAGAGCTGGGGGCGGGGATCTATAGAGCTGGGGGAGGGGATATATAGAGCTGGGGGAGGGGATATATAGAGCTGGGGGGGAGGGGATATATAGAGCTGAGGGGAGGGGTATATATAGAGCTGGGGGGAGGGGATATATAGAGCTGGGGGGAGGGGATATATAGAGCTGAGGGGAGGGGTTATATAGAGCTGGGGGGAGGGGATATATAGAGCTGGGGGGAGGGGATATATAGAGCTGGGGGGGAGGGGATATATAGAGCTGGGGGGGATATATAGAACTGGGGGGGATATATAGAGCTGGGGGGAGGGGATATATAGAGCTGGGGGGGAGGGGATATATAGAGCTGGGGGGAGGGGATATATAGAGCTGGGGGGAGGGGATATATAGAGCTGGGGGGGAGGGGATATATAGAGCTGGGGGGGAGGGGATATATAGAGCTGGGCCGAGGGGATATATAGAGCTGGGGGAGGGGATATATAGAGCTGGGGGAGGGGATATATAGAGCTGGGGGGGATATATAGAGCTGGGGGGGAGGGGATATATAGAGCTGGGGGGCAGGGGATATATAGAGCTGGGGGTAGGGGATATATAGAGCTGGTGGGAGGAGATATATAGAGCTGGGGGGAGGGGATATATAGAGCTGGGGGGGAGGGGATATATAGAGCTGGGGGGGAGGGGATATATAGAGCTGGGGGAGGGGATATATAGAGCTGGGGGAGGGGATATACAGAGCTGGGGGGAGGGGATATATAGAGCTGGGGGGAGGGGATATATAGAGCTGGGGGGAGGGGATATATAGAGCTGGGGGAGGGGATATATAGAGCTGGGGGGAGGGGATATATAGAGCTGGGGGGGCAGGTATATATAGAGCTGGGGGGAGTGGATATATAGAGCTGGGGGGGAGGGGATATATAGAGCTGGAGGGAGGGGATATATAGAGCTGGGGTGGCGGGGGTATATAGAGCTGGGGTGGGGGGGAGGGGATATATAGAGCTGGGGTGGGGAGGGATATATAGAGCTGGGATGAGGGGGAGAGGGGATATATAGAGCTGGGGAGGAGGGGATATATAGAGCTGGGTGGGAGGGGATATATAGAGCTGGGGGGGCGGGGATATGTAGAGCTGGGGTGCGGGGGAGGGGATATATAGAGCTGGGGGGGCAGGGATATATAGAGCTGTGGGGGAGGGGATATATAGAGCTGGGGGGGCGTGGATATTTAGAGCTGTGGATATATAGAGCTGGGGGGAGGGGATATATAGAGCTGGGGGGAGGGGATATATAGAGCTGGGGATATATAGAGCTGGGGGGAGGGGATATATAGAGCTGGGGGGATATATAGAGCTGGGGGGAGGGGATATATAGAGCTGGGGATATATAGAGATGGGGGAGGGGATATAAAGAGCTGGGGGCGGGGATCTATAGAGCTGGGGGAGGGGATCTATAGAGCTGGGGGGGAGGGGATATATAGAGCTGAGGGGAGGGGATATATAGAGCTGGGGGGAGGGGATATATAGAGCTGGGGGGAGGGGATATATAGAGCTGAGGGGAGGGGTTATATAGAGCTGGGGGGAGGGGATATATAGAGCTGGGGGGAGGGGATATATAGAGCTGGGGGGGAGGGGATATATAGAGCTGGGGGAGGGGATATATAGAGCTGGGGGGAGGGGATATATAGAGCTGGGGGGAAGGGATATATAGAGCTGGGGGGAGGGGATACATAGAGCTGGGGGGGAGGGGATATATAGAGCTGGGGGGAGGGGATATATAGAGCTGGGGGAGGGGATATATAGAGCTGGGGGGGATATATAGAGCTGGGGGGGGGATATATAGAGCTGGGGGGGAGGGGATATATAGAGCTGGGGGGAGGGGATATATAGAGCTGGGGGGAGGGGATATATAGAGCTGGGGGGAGGGGATATATAGAGCTGGGGGGGAGGGGATATATAGAGCTGGGTCGGAGGGGATATATAGAGCTGGGGGAGGGGATATATAGAGCTGGGGGAGGGGATATATAGAGCTGGGGGAGGGGATATATAGAGCTGGGGGGAGGGGATATATAGAGCTGGGGGGAGGGGATATATAGAGCTGGGGGGAGGGGATATATAGAGCTGGGGGAGGGGATATATAGAGCTGGGGGGAGGGGATATATAGAGCTGGGGGGGCAGGGATATATAGAGCTGGGGGGGCAGGGATATATAGAGCTGGGGGGAGGGGATATGTAGAGCTGGGGGGGAGGGGATATATAGAGCTGGGGGAGGGGATATATAGAGCTGGGGGGATATATAGAGCTGGGGGGAGGGGATATATAGAGCTCGGGGGAGGAGATATAAAGAGCTGGGGGGAGGGGATATATAGAGCTGGGGGGAGGGGATATATAGAGCTGGGGGGGAGGTGATATATAGAGCTGGGGGGGAGGTGATATATAGAGCTGGGGTGAGGGGATATATAGAGCTGGGGTGAGGGGATATATAGAGCTGGGGGGGATATATAGAGCTGGGGGTGGGGGATATATAGAGCTGGGGGGGCGGGGATATATAGAGCTGGGGGGAGGGGATATAGAGAGCTGGGGGGAGGGGTTATATAGAGCTGGGGGGGAGGTGATATATAGAGCTGGGGGGAGGGGATATATAGAGCTGGGGTGAGGGGATATATAGAGCTGGGGGGGATATATAGAGCTGGGGGGGAGGGGATATATATTGCTGGGGGGGAGGGGATATATAGAGCTGGGGGAGGGGATATATAGAGCTGGGGGAGGGGATATATAGAGCTGGGGGGGAGGGGATATATAGAGCTGGGGGAGGTGATATATAGAGCTGGGGGGGATATATAGAGCTGGGGGAGGGGATATATAGAGCTGGGGGGGAGGGAATATAATGAGCTGGGGGAGGGGATATATAGAGCTGGGGGGGATATATAGAGCTGGGGGAGGGGATATATAGAGCTGGGGGGAAGGGATATATAGAGCTGGGGGGGCGGGGATATATAGAGCTGGGGGGGCGGGGATATATAGAGCTGTGGGGGAGGGGATATATAGAGCTGGGGGGAGGGGATACATAGAGCTGGGGAGGGGATATATAGAGCTGGGGTGGAGGGGATATATAGAGCTGGGGGGAGGGGATATATAGAGCTGGGGGGAGGGGATATATAGAGCTGGGGGGGAGGGAATATATAGAGCTGGGGGGGAGGGAATATATAGAGCTGGGGGGAGGGGATATATAGAGCTGGGGGGGAGGGAATATATAGAGCTGGGGGGGAGGGAATATATAGAGCTGGGGGGAGGGGATATATAGAGCTGGGGGGAGGGGATATATAGAGCTGGGGGGGAGGGAATATAAGAGCTGGGGGGGGATATATAGAGCTGGGGGGAGTGGATATATAGAGCTGGGGGGGAGGGAATATATAGAGCTGGGGGGGAGGGAATATATAGAGCTGGGGGGAGGGGATATATAGAGCTGGGGGAGGGGATATATAGAGCTGGGGGAGGGGATATATAGAGCTGGGGGAGGGGATATATAGAGCTGGGGGGAGGGGATATATAGAGCTGGGGGGAGGGGATATATAGAGCTCGGGGGAGGGGATATATAGAGATGGGGGGAGGGGATATATAGAGCTTGGGGGAGGGGATATATAGAGCTGGGGTGAGGGGATATATAGAGCTGGGGGGGAGGTGATATATAGAGCTGGGGTGAAGGGATATATAGAGCTGGGGTGAGGGGATATATAGAGCTGGGGGGGATCTATAGAGCTGGGGGGGGATATATAGAGCTGGGGGGGGATATATAGAGCTGGGGGGAGGGGATATAGAGAGCTGGGGGGAGGGGATATAGAGAGCTGGGGGGAGGGGTTATATAGAGCTGGGGGGAGGGGATATATAGAGCTGGGGGGAGGGGATATATAGAGCTGGGGGGGAGGGGATATATAGAGCTGGGTTGGCGGGGATATATAGAGCTGGGGGGAGGGGATATAGAGAGCTGGGGGGGAGGGGATATATAGAGCTGGGGGGGAGGGGATATATAGAGCTGGGGGGGAGTGGATATATAGAGCTTGGGGGAGTGGATATATAGAGCTTGGGGGAGGGGATATATAGAGCAGGGGTGGGGGGTATATAGAGCTGGGGGGAGGGGATATAAAGAGCTGGGGGAGGGGATATATAGAGCTGGGGGGAGGGGATATATAGAGCTGGGGGGAGGGGATATATAGAGCTGGGGGGTATATATAGAGCTGGGGGGAGGGGATATATAGAGCTGGGGGGGAGTGGATATATAGAGCTGGGGGGAGGGGATATATAGAGCTGGGGGGAGGGGATATATAGAGCTGGGGGGAGGGGATATATAGAGCTGGGGGGGGGGGGCGGGGATATATAGAGCTGGGGGAGGGGATATTTAGAGCTGGGGGGGGAGTGGATATATAGAGCTGGGGGGGAGTAGATATATAGAGCTGGGGTGGGGGGGGTATATAGAGCTGGGGTGGGGAGGGATATATAGAGCTGGGGGGAGGGGATATATAGAGCAGTGGTGGGGGGATATATAGAGCTGGGGGGAGGGGATATATAGAGCTGGTGGGCGGGGATATATAGAGCTGGGGGAGGGGATATATAGAGCTGGGGGGGTGGATATATAGAGCTGGGGGGGAGTGGATATATAGAGCAGGGGTGGGGGGGTATATAGAGCTGGGGTGGGGGGGAGGGGATATATAGAGCTGGGGTGGGGGGGGGTATATAGAGCTGGGGGGAGGGGATATATAGAGCAGGGGTGGGGTGGTATATAGAGCTGGGATGAGGGGGGGAGGGGATATATAGAGCTGGGGTGGGGATAAATAGAGCTGGGGGGAGGGGATATATAGAGCTGGGATGAGGGGGGAGGGGATATATAGAGCTGGGGGAGGGGATATATAGAGCTGGCATGAGGGGGGAGGGGATATATAGACCTGGGGGAGGGGATATATAGAGCTGGGGGGGTTGATATATAGAGCTGGGGGGGAGGGGATATATAGAGCTGGGGGGAGGGGATATATAGAGCTGGGGTGGGGGGGTATATAGAGCTGGGGTGGGGGGGGGGTATATAGAGCTGGGGTGGGGGGGGGGGTATATAGAGCTGGGGTGGGGGGGAGGGGATATATAGAGCTGGGGTGGGGAGGGATATATAGAGCTGGGATGAGGGGGGGAGGGGATATATAGAGCTGGGGAGGAGGGGATATATAGAGCTGGGTGGGAGGGGATATATAGAGCTGGGGGGGGCGGGGAAATGTAGAGCTGGGGTGGGGGGGAGGGGATATATAGAGCTGGGGGGGGGCAGGGATATATAGAGCTGTGGGGGAAGGGATATATAGAGCTGGGGGGGGCGTGGATATTTAGAGCTGTGGATATATAGAGCTGGGGGGAGGGGATATATAGAGCTGGGGGGAGGGGATATATAGAGCTGGGGATATATAGAGCTGGGGGGAGGGGCTATATAGAGCTGGGGGGATATATAGAGCTGGGGGGAGGGGATATATAGAGCTGGGGATATATAGAGATGGGGGAGGGGATATAAAGAGCTGGGGGCGGGGATCTATAGAGCTGGGGGAGGGGATATATAGAGCTGGGGGAGGGGATATATAGAGCTGGGGGGGAGGGGATATATAGAGCTGAGGGGAGGGGTATATATAGAGCTGGGGGGAGGGGATATATAGAGCTGGGGGGAGGGGATATATAGAGCTGAGGGGAGGGGTTATATAGAGCTGGGGGGAGGGGATATATAGAGCTGGGGGGAGGGGATATATAGAGCTGGGGGGAGGGGATATATAGAGCTGGGGGGGAGGGGATATATAGAGCTGGGGGGGATATATAGAACTGGGGGGGATATATAGAGCTGGGGGGAGAGGATATATAGAGCTGGGGGGGAGGGGATATATAGAGCTGGGGGGAGGGGATATATAGAGCTGGGGGGAGGGGATATATAGAGCTGGGGGGGAGGGGATATATAGAGCTGGGGGGGAGGGGATATATAGAGCTGGGCCGAGGGGATATATAGAGCTGGGGGAGGGGATATATAGAGCTGGGGGAGGGGATATATAGAGCTGGGGGGGATATATAGAGCTGGGGGGGAGGGGATATATAGAGCTGGGGGGGAGGGGATATATAGAGCTGGGGGTAGGGGATATATAGAGCTGGTGGGAGGAGATATATAGAGCTGGGGGGAGGGGATATATAGAGCTGGGGGGGAGGGGATATATAGAGCTGGGGGGGAGGGGATATATAGAGCTGGGGGAGGGGATATATAGAGCTGGGGGAGGGGATATACAGAGCTGGGGGGAGGGGATATATAGAGCTGGGGGGAGGGGATATATAGAGCTGGGGGGAGGGGATATATAGAGCTGGGGGAGGGGATATATAGAGCTGGGGGGAGGGGATATATAGAGCTGGGGGGGCAGGTATATATAGAGCTGGGGGGGAGTGGATATATAGAGCTGGGGGGGAGGGGATATATAGAGCTGGAGGGAGGGGATATATAGAGCTGGGGTGGCGGGGGTATATAGAGCTGGGGTGGGGGGGAGGGGATATATAGAGCTGGGGTGGGGAGGGATATATAGAGCTGGGATGAGGGGGAGAGGGGATATATAGAGCTGGGGAGGAGGGGATATATAGAGCTGGGTGGGAGGGGATATATAGAGCTGGGGGGGCGGGGAAATGTAGAGCTGGGGTGCGGGGGAGGGGATATATAGAGCTGGGGGGGCAGGGATATATAGAGCTGTGGGGGAGGGGATATATAGAGCTGGGGGGGCGTGGATATTTAGAGCTGTGGATATATAGAGCTGGGGGGAGGGGATATATAGAGCTGGGGGGAGGGGATATATAGAGCTGGGGATATATAGAGCTGGGGGGAGGGGATATATAGAGCTGGGGGGATATATAGAGCTGGGGGGAGGGGATATATAGAGCTGGGGATATATAGAGATGGGGGAGGGGATATAAAGAGCTGGGGGCGGGGATCTATAGAGCTGGGGGAGGGGATCTATAGAGCTGGGGGGGAGGGGATATATAGAGCTGAGGGGAGGGGATATATAGAGCTGGGGGGAGGGGATATATAGAGCTGGGGGGAGGGGATATATAGAGCTGAGGGGAGGGGTTATATAGAGCTGGGGGAGGGGATATATAGAGCTGGGGGGAGGGGATATATAGAGCTGGGGGGGAGGGGATATATAGAGCTGGGGGAGGGGATATATAGAGCTGGGGGGAGGGGATATATAGAGCTGGGGGGAAGGGATATATAGAGCTGGGGGGAGGGGATACATAGAGCTGGGGGGGAGGGGATATATAGAGCTGGGGGGAGGGGATATATAGAGCTGGGGGAGGGGATATATAGAGCTGGGGGGGATATATAGAGCTGGGGGGGGATATATAGAGCTGGGGGGGAGGGGATATATAGAGCTGGGGGGAGGGGATATATAGAGCTGGGGGGAGGGGATATATAGAGCTGGGGGGAGGGGATATATAGAGCTGGGGGGGAGGGGATATATAGAGCTGGGTCGGAGGGGATATATAGAGCTGGGGGAGGGGATATATAGAGCTGGGGGAGGGGATATATAGAGCTGGGGGGAGGGGATATATAGAGCTGGGGGGAGGGGATATATAGAGCTGGGGGGAGGGGATATATAGAGCTGGGGGAGGGGATATATAGAGCTGGGGGGAGGGGATATATAGAGCTGGGGGGGCAGGGATATATAGAGCTGGGGGGGCAGGGATATATAGAGCTGGGGGGAGGGGATATGTAGAGCTGGGGGGGAGGGGATATATAGAGCTGGGGGAGGGGATATATAGAGCTGGGGGGATATATAGAGCTGGGGGGAGGGGATATATAGAGCTCGGGGGAGGAGATATAAAGAGCTGGGGGGAGGGGATATATAGAGCTGGGGGGAGGGGATATATAGAGCTGGGGGGGAGGTGATATATAGAGCTGGGGGGGAGGTGATATATAGAGCTGGGGTGAGGGGATATATAGAGCTGGGGTGAGGGGATATATAGAGCTGGGGGGGGATATATAGAGCTGGGGGTGGGGGATATATAGAGCTGGGGGGGCGGGGATATATAGAGCTGGGGGGAGGGGATATAGAGAGCTGGGGGGAGGGGTTATATAGAGCTGGGGGGGAGGTGATATATAGAGCTGGGGGGAGGGGATATATAGAGCTGGGGTGAGGGGATATATAGAGCTGGGGGGGATATATAGAGCTGGGGGGGAGGGGATATATATTGCTGGGGGGGAGGGGATATATAGCGCTGGGGGAGGGGATATATAGAGCTGGGGGAGGGGATATATAGAGCTGGGGGGGAGGGGATATATAGAGCTGGGGGAGGTGATATATAGAGCTGGGGGGGAGGGAATATAATGAGCTGGGGGAGGGGATATATAGAGCTGGGGGGGATATATAGAGCTGGGGGAGGGGATATATAGAGCTGGGGGGGCGGGGATATATAGAGCTGGGGGGGCGGGGATATATAGAGCTGTGGGGGAGGGGATATATAGAGCTGGGGGGAGGGGATACATAGAGCTGGGGAGGGGATATATAGAGCTGGGGTGGAGGGGATATATAGAGCTGGGGGGAGGGGATATATAGAGCTGGGGGGAGGGGATATATAGAGCTGGGGGGGAGGGAATATATAGAGCTGGGGGGGAGGGAATATTTAGAGCTGGGGGGAGGGGATATATAGAGCTGGGGGGGAGGGAATATATAGAGCTGGGGGGGAGGGAATATATAGAGCTGGGGGGAGGGGATATATAGAGCTGGGGGGAGGGGATATATAGAGCTGGGGGGGAGGGAATATAAGAGCTGGGGGGGGATATATAGAGCTGGGGGGAGTGGATATATAGAGCTGGGGGGGAGGGAATATATAGAGCTGGGGGGGAGGGAATATATAGAGCTGGGGGGAGGGGATATATAGAGCTGGGGGGCGGGGAGATATAGAGCTGGGGGGAGGGGATATATAGAGCTGGGGGAGGGGATATATAGAACTGGTGGGAGGGGATATATAGAGCTGGGGGGGCAGGGGATATATAGAGCTGGGGTGGAGGGGATATATAGAGCTGGGGTGAGGGGATATATAGAGCTGGGGTGGAGGGGATATATAGAGCAGGGGTGGGGGGGTATATAGAGCTGGGGTGGGGGGGAGGGGATATATAGAGCTGGGGTGGGGGGGTATATAGAGCTGGGGGGAGGGGATATATAGAGCAGGGGTGGGGGGGTATATAGAGCTGGGATGAGGGGAGGAGGGGATATATAGAGCTGGGGTGGGAATATATAGAGCTGGGGGGAGGGGATATATAGAGCTGGGATGAGGGGGGAGGGGATATATAGAGCTGGGGGAGGGGATATATAGAGCTGGGATGAGGGGGGAGGGGATATATAGAGCTGGGGGAGGGGATATATAGAGCTGGGGGGGAGTGGATATATAGAGCTGGGGGGAGGGGATATATAGAGCTGGGGGGAGGGGATATATAGAGCTTGGGTGGGGGGGTATATAGAGCTGGGGTGGGGGGGATATATAGAGCTGGGGGAGGGGATATATAGAACTGGTGGGAGGGGATATATAGAGCTGGGGGGGCAGGGGATATATAGAGCTGGGGTGGAGGGGATATATAGAGCTGGGGTGAGGGGATATATAGAGCTGGGGTGGAGGGATATATAGAGCTGGGGGGAGGGAATATATAGAGCTGGGGTGGAGGGGATATATAGAGCTGGGGGGAGGGAATATATAGAGCTGGGGAGGGGATATATAGAGCTGGGGTGGAGGGGATATATAGAGCTGGGGTGGAGGGGATATATAGAGCTGGGGGAGGGAATATATAGAGCTGGGGGGTGGGGATATATAGAGCTGGGGGGGAGGGGATATATAGAGCTGGGGGGGTGGGGAGATATAGAGCTGGGGGGAGGGGATATATAGAGCTGGGGGGAGTGGATATATAGAGCTGGGGGAGGGGATATATAGAGCTGGGGGGAGGGGATTTATAGAGCTGGGGGGAGGGGATATATATAGAGCTGGGGGGAGGGGATATATAGAGCTGTGGGGGATATATAGAGCTGGGGGGAGGGGATATATAGAGCTGGGGGGAGGGGATATATAGAGCTGGGGGGAGGGGATATATAGAGCTGGGGGGGAGGGGATATAAAGAGCTGGGGGAGGGGATATATAGAGCTGGGGGGGGATATATAGAGCTGGGGGAGGGGATATATAGAGCTGAGGGAGATATATAGAGCTGGTGGGAGGGGATATATAGAGCTGGTGGGAGGGGATATATAGAGCTGTGGGGGAGGGGATATATAGAGCTGTGGGGGAAGGGATATATAGAGCTGGGGGGAGGGTATATATATAGAGCTGGGGGGATATATAGAGCTGGTGGGAGGGGATATATAGAGCTGGGGGGAGGGGATATATAGAACTGGTGGGAGGGGATATATAGAGCTGGGGGGGCAGGGGATATATAGAGCTGGGGTGGAGGGGATATATAGAGCTGGGGTGAGGGGATATATAGAGCTGGGGTGGAGGGGATATATAGAGCTGGGGGGAGGGGATATATAGAGCTGGGGGGAGGGGATATATAGAGCTGGGGGGGCAGGGGATATATAGAGCTGGGGGGAGGGGATATATAGAGCTGGGGGAGGGAATATTTAGAGCTGGGGGAGGGAATATTTAGAGCTGGGGTGGAGGGAATATATTGAGCTGGGGGGAGGGGATATATAAAGCTGGGGGGAGGGGATATATAGAGCTGGGGGGGCAGGGGATATATAGAGCTGGGGGGAGGGGATATATAGAGCTGGGGGAGGGAATATATAGAGCTGGGGGAGGGGATATATAGAGCTGGGGGAGGGGATATATAGAGCTGGGGTGGAGGGAATATATTGAGCTGGGGGAGGGGATATATAGAGCTGGGGGGAGGGGATATATAGAGCTGGGGGGGGCGGGATATATAGAGCTGGGGGGAGGGGATATATAAAGCTGGGGGGGAAGGGATATATAGAGCGGGGAGAGGGGATATATAGAGCTGTGGGGGAGGGGATATATAGAGCTGTGGGGGAGGGGATATATAGAGCTGGGGTGAGGGGATATATAGAGTTGGGGGGGGAGGGGATATATAGAGCTGGAGGGAGGGGATATATAGAGCTGGGGGGAGGGGATATATAGAGCTTGGGGGATGGGGATATATAGAGCTAGGGGGAGGTGATATATAGAGCTGGGGAGGGGATATATAGAGCTGGGGGAGGGAATATATAGAGCTGGAGTGAGGGGATATATAGAGCTGGGGGGGAGGGGATATATAGAGCTCGGGAGATGTGATATATAGAGCTGGGGGGAGGGGATATATGGAGCTGGGGGAGGGGATATATAGAGCTGGGGGGGCGGGATATATAGATTTTGTGGGAGGGGTATTCTGGAGGCCAGGGTCATATGTAAGATGATTTAGCCCAAATAGTTTCAACTCGGCCCTCTTTTCAAAGCACAACAAGTCCTGTATCTTTTCTTCACTTTATTTGGGGAAAGCAGCATAAAAGACAGGCACTTGTGAAGAGATGTTGGTGTTTAGATAATGTCTCTCTGTGGGTTCTTTGTAGTTAAGGACAGGTGAAAAGGGTAATAATCCTGCCACTAGAGCAGTTACAGCAGGGTACTCACTCAGCTAGTGGTGAAGGTGGAAAAGGAAGTCCCAATGTATGCTGGGTAGCAAGATAGCCTGGGGACAGACCATCTGTGGGCAGAGCAGAGGGGGAGAAAGCAGACTAGCTCATTTGAGAGAAAGGCTGGGGCTGCTATAGCAACTCACAGAAATGTCTGAGGGAGCCACAACATGTAGCAATAATGTTGCATTTTCTCACACAGCAAGCTGATGGGACAGGGGAAAATGACAGGCAACTGAACAAGGGAGAAATGAATCCCATAAACTAAAGGAGAGACAGAGGAATATGGAATCTAGTTCCAGGACACTCCCTGTCTGGTATCTGGAGATACCACTATATTCTAGGTATATGTGGAACATATGTGCAATATAACATAACATAATGATGCAAAGTTCATGTCCACATAACGATGGGATACCGACCGGTACCACCAGCTTGAAGTCCTTTGCCATCTCGGTAAGGTAGGTGAATGCACAGCTCTAGGTTAGCTTGATGCACCACAATGTCTCTCAGAGTCCACAGAACTGGTAGTCAGTTCTTCCTTGTTATAGTCCGATTTAGGCATTAGGAGGATAGTCTCTGTGATAAGTCTTAAAAAGGTTTTAACGATCCCATTCTGGGTCACCCGAACTTCCACCTTGCGGACCCTTTTATCTTCGCTTGGGATTGTTTTGATAATAAGTCCCATGGGCCATTCGTTTCTTGTCACCTGTTTGTCCTTCAACAGAACCACATCTCCTACTTGGATATCTGGTTTAACCGTTTGCCATTTATGGCGTTCTTGGAGTGTCACCAGATACTCGCGTCTCCAGCGATCCCAAAATGTGTTGGCCAAGCGCTGCACCTGTCTCCAATGTCATTTGTACATATCCTTAGAGTGGAAGCCTTTGACTGGGGTGGGGATGTTCCCTACTTTCTGGGTTAGCAGCATTGCTGTTGTCAAAATACTTGATGATTCTGGATCTGTTGACACTGGAATCAAAGGCCTAGCATTAATTATCGCTGATATTTCAGCCATAAATGTGATTAACACTTCGTGGGTGAGTCGAGTTAAATCGGTTTTCAGCATCATAGAGTCCAAGATACGCCGGACCACCCCGATCATGCGTTCCCATGCTCCGCCCATGTGAGAGGAGTGAGGAGGGTTGAATGTCCACGTACACTCTTGGTCACGCAGGTATCTTTGGATACTGTTGTCTCTATTATCTTTAGTGTCTATTTGTAATTCCTTACATGCTCCAACGAAATTGGTGCCACAATCGGAGCGTATTTGTTTAACTGGTCCTCTGACTGCAAAGAATCTTCTGAGGGCATTTATGAAGCTTGAAGCATCCAAAGATTCTATAATCTCGATGTGTATAGCTCGCGTACTCATGCAGGTGAAGAGTACCGCCCATCGTTTAATGTTTGCTAGTCCGCCTCTCGTTCTACGTGAGAAGACCATCCAGGGCCCAAATACATCGAGTCCTACATAGGTAAAGGGGGGTTCTGTATTAAGTCTGTCGATAGGTAAATCTGCCATCCTTTGGTCTTGGCTTTTGCCTCGCAGCATTCGGCACCTAACACATCTGTGGAGATTACTGGCCACGCACCTTTTCATGCCAACGACCCAAATGCCCGCCGCCCTAATAGCGCCTTTGGTGAAGTGTCGTCCCTGATGCATGACTTGTTCGTGGTAGTAGCGCACCAACAAAGTAGCGATGTGATGCCGGCCAGGAATGATAAGAGGATTGCTTTCCTCCCTGCTCAGTTGGGACTTGTTGAGGCGGCCTCCTACTCTCATGAGGCCGTCATCGTCGATGAAGGGATTCAACTTCCAAAGTGGGCTGTTTTTTGAAACACTCTTCCCTCCGCGAATGCAATTGATCTCTTCCTCATACGTTTCTCTCTGAATATGATCGAGAACAGTTTCCTTAGCCCTTGCGACTTCCTCCACGGTTCACAACTCTTTGCAGATGTGCCAGCCGTGGCAGCCGGTAATTTTACCATCTGGTGTCTGACGGAAGGAGAAGGCTATATGCCTGAGATGCAAGAAAAAGCCCGGGCGCTACCCTAAAGAATAAATTTGTGGGGTGATAAAGTTCTTAAGATAGAACAAAACAACCTTAAAAAGTGGATAAGGGTCCCCTCTACTTCCAAATCTCTTCCTGCTGCTCAAGACCCCAAAAGGACCTATCCAGGATCCTTGATAGTACAGAAAAACAGGGGGAGCACAGGTTGAGGGACTATACAGATGTTTCAAACACTATGATGGTTAGTGACTGTGATGTGTAATAAAGTGTAAAATATCATGAACACTTACACGGCCTTGTGTAAATGCTTTCACATCAAGGTATCTTTACTTTTGCTTCTCTCTTTTCTATGTTCTCTCCGCACGGTCGTTTCTTCTCCTCTGGTCCAAAGTAAGGCTTCTCTAGTCTTCTCTGCGGGAATAACTCGTGGTGTTGTCCTCAGAGTAAAATAGAGTGAAAAAACAAATATGTGAGGGACAAGACAGAATAAGTATATAGTTCTGGGGTAGACGGTTGTATTAAATCAAAACGCAGAGAAATGCTGCATCCACTCACACGGGCAAGCGTGAGTGTCCTCTGGAGGGAGGTGTCTTTGATGGCACCTCACTGCAGGACTGTCATGCACTCCTCCTGTTTTTCACACTGAACAGTGGGAAAAAGATGAAGGGGCAGAGGTAGGTTGGAATATAACCATGTATAGTTATATGGAAACTCACACGGCCATGTGTGAGTAGAGACTGAAGTTGGTATCTCTTCTCCCCTCTATGGAACTCCAAAGCCAAACCTTCAGCTGAGTGTGAAAGTCACTCAAAGTGCCTTGTTAACACAGTGGTACACGGGTAAAGTAATCTTGATCTTTAATAAAAAATACCAATAAACAGAACCCCAACAAAACGTTTAAAAAAGCACTTAGTCAAAATGACTTAAGAGCTGGGTGAGCGTAAAAACAGCCAGTCTTTCAGGAAAAGTTCGTGCAGGATACTTAAGTGAGCAGCTAACTCTCCGCGTCCGGGTGTTGTGCTGCGCTCCTATTTCCTGCTCCTGACGGTGGCTGAAGTGGTAAAAAAGTACTCAGGGATTGTAGCAACGCGTTTCGCCCTTCTTGGGCTTCCTCAGGCTCCTGACCCAAAGCACTTGTTGAATGGGTGTGGCTTCTTGTGTATGGGACATTCCCTGTTTGGGTCCCTTGGTTCCTCGCCTTGCAGCAGGTCCCCGTGCTCTCGTAACTTCGAGTAGTCTTTAGTTGTGATCTTGGGGAAGCTGTCGACTCTTTTGAAGAGCGAGTCCTCGACTGCTTCGGGGCTACCGTAAGACTCTTCTAGCCTTTCCCACACTAAATCAAGACCTACTTGGGGTTGGTGCGCGTCTGCCGCCCGAAGTCTCTTCGCGTGCTCCCTGGATTCGTTCCCCAGGAACTTGAATAGCAGGTTGAGCTCTTCCCTTGCTGAGAAGTCCAAGCTGTTGATTGCGTCTTTGAACGTGAACTTCCACGTCCGGTAGTTCTCAGGGCGGTCGTCGAAGCTGATGAGTCCTGCTTGCACCAGGTCACGCCTGATCATGTACTTGGCTATGTCTGTCAGGCCTGAGGCATCGGCGTGTTTGTCCCGTTCTGAGGTAGTTGCTGGGAGGGTCCGTGCGGTAGCCTCTTCTTTGGCGTGGACGCGTGACGACTGCTGGTCGGTGTGAGGGGCTGTGTTCTCCTGTGTGGGTGTACCTGTATTGCGAACCCATTGTAGTGCATCCGTGTGCGCGCTGGCGTGTGGATCACTGTTGCGGCTGTGGCTATTCCAGGCAGCATGTACCATTGTAGGAACAGCGTCTTCTCCTTGTGGACCTAGCAAGTCTTTGGTGTCTGTGGAGTCACTCCCTCCGTGTTGAGATGGCGTGCTGGTGTTTACACTGAGGAGGCTTCCTACGTAGTCTTCAGTGCGTTGGATTGGATCCTCTGAGACTATCCGTCTGTACGGTAGCTCCCCGCCGTCCTGTCTCGCAGCTGCTTCTAAGACTTCGGCTTGGGCTATGGCGGCAGCGGCATCCTCTTCTTTGCTTAGAGCCTCTAGATCCGCGTCTAATACGGCCTTTCTACGCGCATTGGCAGCGGCGGCGGTAGCAGCGGCAGCAGCCTGCTCCTCCTCTTCTATGCGCGCTTTTTCTGCCCTTACGGCTGCCTCTCTCCGACCATATTTGGCCCTGGCACGTGCGGCCTCTGCGGTAGCTCGTGCCTTGGTAGCGCTGGTGCTTGCGCTGGACACGTTAGATCGCGTTGATCTTGCTGACCTTGAAGAATGCCTGGATATGCTTGAGCACTGCGATGCGGTTTCCAGCAAAAGGTCTTTCCTCTTAGTCTCGGCTTCCGTGATAGAGGTTCGCACGCGGCTGTCACGTGTCAAGTCAATGTTATGCTGTAGGTCCCTTTCTTGCAGGCTTTCGCCGGTGTTAGTCCTGGCCAAGTAAG
The DNA here is from genome assembly GCF_040206685.1 of Ascaphus truei. Taxonomy (NCBI): domain Eukaryota; kingdom Metazoa; phylum Chordata; class Amphibia; order Anura; family Ascaphidae; genus Ascaphus; species Ascaphus truei. Next base: position 1,150,760 of record NC_134485.1, on the reverse strand, counting down.
TGGCGTATGCTTCTGACAGCTCTTGGTAGCGTGCGTGATCTATCTTTAATTGAGTTATTGCCTGCTCGAGCTGTTGTACATAATTGCCGGCGCCGGCGACATTGCGTATTCCAAGTGTGGTTGTTTCCCAGGCCAACTTTAATTTAGCGCGGTGCGCTTCAATGTCAGTCTCATATTTTTCGCGGGCCTTTTGTGTCAGTGTGACCGTCCGTTTAGGCCTTGCTTCTGTCTGCACCTGTTGCAGTTGCGCAGCGGTCTCTGTGTCTGAGTGATCACTCTCCTGCGTGATGTCTGGTGAGGCTCTGAGCTCTGCCATGCTGTAGGTGTGTGTAGGCCTTTGCCAGTGCGTGTGGCGTGCGGTCTTTTACCTGTGTCAACGATGGGCGACTGTCTCAGATGATGTCGAGAGGTGTCCTGCAGCGTTCAGCGTAGGGGTAGCTGTACTCACAGGTGTCTGGTGGCTCTGCCGGTGTCCTGGCGGGTGTCCGGTGTGTGGCCCTTGGTGGCACTGGCCGTGGGAACGTGCGCAGGGTAAGGTGAGATGGTAATCCCTTACTATGGAGCTGTGCAGAGGGTGGACTCAAAAAGACAGAGAAGGCGATCAAGGCTCTGTGTGTTATGGACTTTCTGTCTGCAAAGCTGCGTGTGCAGTGTAAGCTGCTTGCTGCTTTTCAGTCTGCAGAGACTGCTCTGTGTTATTATAAAGTCTGGAGTAGCAGCTCCTGTAAGTGTCTGTAAGGCACACGGTATGCTTTTCACTATTCTGGAGGCCAGGGTCATGTGTAAGATGATTAGCCCAGATAGTTTCAACTCGGCCCTCTTTTCAAAGCACAACAAGTCCTGTATCTTTTCTTCACTTTATTTGGGGAAAGCAGCATAAAAGACAGGCACTTGTGAAGAAATGTTGGTGTTTAGATAATGTCTCTCTGTGGGTGCTTTGTAGTTAAGGACAGGTGAAAAGGGTAATTCTGCCACTAGAGCAGTTACAGCAGGGTACTCACTCAGCTAGTGGTGAAGGTGGAAAAGGAAGTCCCAATGTATGCTGGGTAGCAAGATAGCCTGGGGACAGACCATCTGTGGGCAGAGCAGAGGGGGAGAAAGCAGACTAGCTCATTTGAGAGAAAGGCTGGGGCTGCTATAGCAACTCACAGAAATGTCTGAGGGAGCCACAACATGTAGCAATAATGTTGCATTTTCTCACACAGCAAGCTGATGGGACAGGGGAAAATGACAGGCAACTGAACAAGGGAGAAATTAATCCCATAAACTAAAGGAGAAGACGGGGGAATATGGAATCTAGTTCCAGGACACTCCCTGTCTGGAGCTGGGGGGAGGGGATATATAGAGATGGGAGGAGGGGATATATAGAGCTGTGGGGGAAGGGATATATAGAGCTGGGGGGAGGGGATATATAGAGCTGGGGGGGAGGGGATTTATAGAGCTGGGGGGAGGGGATATATAGAGCTGGGAGGAGGGGATATATAGAGCTGTGGGGGAAGGGATATATAGAGCTGGGGGGAGGGGATATATAGAGCTGGGGGGGAGGGGATTTATAGAGCTGGGGGAGGGGATATATAGAGCTGGGGGGAGGGGATATATAGACCTGTGGGGAGGGGATATATAGAGCTGGGGGGAGTTGATATATAGAGCTGGGGGGAGGGGATATATAGACCTGTGGGGAGGGGATATATAGAGCTGGGGGGAGTTGATATATAGAGCTGGGGGGAGGGGATATATAGAGCTGGGGGAGGGGACATATAGAGCTGGGGGAGGGGATATATAGAGCTGGGGAAGGGGAAATATAGAGCTGGGGGAGGGAATATATAGAGCTGGGGGAGGGGATATATAGAGCTGGGGGGAGGGGATATATAGAGCTGGGGGGGGGGGTATATAGAGCTGGGGGGAGGGGATATATAGAGCTGGGGTGAGGGGATATATAGAGCTGGGGGGAGGGGATATATAGAGCTGGGGGGAGGGGATATATAGACCTGTGGGGGAGGGGATATATAGAGCTGGGGGGAGTTGATATATAGAGCTGTGGGGGGATATATAGAGCTGGTGGAGGGGATATATAGAGCTGGGGGGAGGGGATATATAGAGCTGGGGTGAGGGGATATATAGACCTGTGGGGGAGGGGATATATAGAGCTGTGGGGAGTTGATATATAGAGCTGTGGGGGGATATATAGAGCTGTGGGGGGATATATAGAGCTGGGGGGAGGGGATATATAGAGCTGGGGGGGGCAGGGATGTATAGAGCTAGGGGGGGATATATAGAGCTGGGGGAAATATATAGAGCTGGGGGGAGAATATATAGAGCTGGGGGGAGAATATATAGAGCTGGGGGGGAGGGGATATATAGAGCTGGGGGGGGAGATTATATAGAGCTGGGGGGAGGGGATATATAGAGCTGGGGGGAGGATATATAGAGCTGGGGGGAGATTATATAGAGCTGGGGGGAGGGGATATATAGAGCTGGGGGGTGGAGATATATAGAGCTGGGCTGGGGGGATATATAGAGCTGGGGGGAGGGGATATATAGAGCTGGGGGGAAGGGATATATAGAGCTTGGGGGAGGGGATATATAGAGCTGGGGGAGGGGATATATAGAGCTGGGGGGAGGGGATATATAGAGCTGGGGGAGGGGATATATAGAGCTGGGGAGGAGGGGATATATAGAGCTGGGGGAGGGGATATATAGAGCTGGGGGGGCGTGGATATATAGAGCTGGGGGAGGGGATATATAGAGCTGGGGGAGGGGATATATAGAGCTGGGGGAGGGGATATATAGAGCTGGGGGGAGGGGATATATAGAGATGTGGTGGGGGGAGGGGATATATAGAGCAGGGGGGGGCGTGGATATATAGAGCTGGGGTTATATAGAGATGTGCTGGGGAGGGGATATATAGAGCTGTGGGGGAGGGGATATATAGAGCTGGGGGGAGGGGATATATAGAGCTGGGGGGAAGGGATATATAGAGCTGGGGGGAGGGGATATATAGAGCTGGGGGAGGGGATATATAGAGCTGGGGGGAGGGGATATATAGAGCTGGGGGAGGGGATATATAGAGCTGGGGAGGAGGGGATATATAGAGCTGGGGGAGGGGATATATAGAGCTGGGGGGGCGTGGATATATAGAGCTGGGGGAGGGGATATATAGAGCTGGGGGAGGGGATATATAGAGCTGGGGGGAGGGGATATATAGAGATGTGGTGGGGGGAGGGGATATATAGAGCAGGGGGGGGCGTGGATATATAGAGCTGGGGTTATATAGAGATGTGCTGGGGAGGGGATATATAGAGCTGTGGGGGAGGGGATATATAGAGCTGGGGGGGATATATAGAGCTGTGGGGGAGGGTATATATAGAGCTGTGGGGGAGGGGATATATAGAGCTGGGGGAGGGGATATATAGAGCTGGGGTGAGGGGATATATAGACCTGGGGGGGAGGGGATATATAGAGCTGGGGGGAGGGGATATATAGAGCTGGGGGGAGGGGATATATAGAGCTGGGGGGAGGGGATATATAGAGCTGGGGGGAGGGGATATATAGAGCTGGGGAGGGGATATATAGAGCTGTGGGGGAGGGGATATATAGAGCTGGGGGGAGGGGATATATAGAGCTGGGGTGAGGGGATATATAGAGCTGGGGGGAGGGGATATATAGAGATGGGGGAGGGGATATATAGAGCTGGGGGGATGTGATATATAGAGCTGGGTGGAGGGGATATATAGAGCTGGGGGGATGTGATATATAGAGCTTGGTGGAGGGGATATATATAGCTGGGGGGGCGGGGATATATAGAGCTGCGGGGGAGGGGATATATAAAGCTGGGGGGAGGGGATATATAGAGCTGGGGTGAGGGGATATATAGAGCTCGGGGGGAAGGGATATATAGAGCTGGGGGGAGGGGATATATAGAGCTGGGGTGAGGGGATATATAGAGCTGGGGGGGAGGGGATATATAGAGCTGGGGGGAGGGGATATATAGAGCTGGGGGGATGTGATATATAGAGCTGGGTGGAGGGGATATATAGAGCTGGGGGGAGGGGATATATAGAGCTGGGGCTGCAGGGATATATAGAGCTAGGGGGGATATATAGAGCTGGGGGAAATATATAGAGCTGGGGGGAGGATATATAGAGCTGGGGGGGAGGGGATATATAGAGCTGGGGGGGGAGATTATATAGAGCTGGGGGGAGGGGATATATAGAGCTGGGGGGAGGATATATAGAGCTGGGGGGGAGATTATATAGAGCTGGGGGGAGGGGATATATAGAGCTGGGGGGTGGGGATATATAGAGCTGGGCTGGGGGGATATATAGAGCTGGGGGGAAGGGATATATAGAGCTGGGGGGAGGGGATATATAGAGCTGGGGGAGGGGATATATAGAGCTGGGGGGGAGGGGATATATAGAGCTGGGGGGGAGGGGATATATAGAGCTGGGGAGGAGGGGATATATAGAGCTGGGGGAGGGGATATATAGAGCTGGGGGGGCGTGGATATATAGAGCTGGGGGAGGGGATATATAGAGATGTGGTGGGGAGAGGGGATATATAGAGCAGGGGGGGGGCGTGGATATATAGAGCTGGGGTTATATAGAGATGTGGTGGGGAGGGGATATATAGAACTGTGGGGGAGGGGATATATAGCGCTGGGGGGAGGGGATATATAGAGCTGGGGGGAGGGGATATATAGAGGTGGGGGGAGGGGATATATAGAGCTGTGGGGGAGGGGATATATAGAGCTGGGGGGAGGGGATATATAGAGCTGGGGTGAGGGGATATATAGAGCTGGGGGGGAGGGGATATATAGAGCTGGGGGGAGGGGATATATAGAGCTGGGGGGATGTGATATATATAGCTGGGTGGAGGGGATATATAGAGCTGGGTGGAGGGGATATATATAGCTGGGGGGGCGGGGATATATAGAGCTGGGGGGGATATATAGAGCTGGGGGGCGTGGATATATAGAGCTGGGGGGGAGGGGATATATAGAGCTGGGGGGAGGGGATATATAGAGCTGGGGGGGGGATATATATAGCTGGGGGAGTGGATATATAGAGCTGGGGGGGATATATAGAGCTGAGGGGAGTGGATATATAGAGCTGGGGGGGAGGGGATATATAGAGATGGTGGGGGGAGTGGATATATAGAGCTGGGGGAGTGGATATATAGAGCTGGGGGGAGTGGATATATAGAGCTGGGGGGAGGGGATATATAGAGCTGGGGGGAGGGATATATAGAGATGGGGGGGAGGGGATATATAGAGCTGGGGGAGTGGATATATAGAGCTGGGGGGAGTGGATATATAGAGCTGGGGGGAGGGGATATATAGAGCTGGGGGGAGGGGATATATAGAGCTGGGCTGGGGGGATATATAGAGCTGGGTGGGGAGGAGAGAGAGAGAGAGAAATGGGAGGGGGGGGGTGTTATATAGACAGCTGAGGGGTTCCTGGGTATACACTGTATACAGATGGGGTTGTTATATAGACATCTGAGGGGTACCTTGGTATACACTGTATACAGATGGGTTGTTTATATAGACCACTGAGGGGTATCTGGGTATACACTGTATACAGGTGGGGTGGTTATATAGACAGCTGAGGGGTACCTAGGTATACACTGTATACAGGTGGGGTGGTTATATAGACAGCTGAGGGGTACCTGGGTACACACTGTATACAGGTGGGGTGGTTATATAGACAGCTGAGGGGTACCTGGGTACACACTGTATACAGGTGGGGTGGTTATATAGACAGCTGAGGGATACCTGGGTACACACTGTATACAGGTGGGGTTGTTATATAGACCACTGAGGGGTACCTGGGTATACACTGGCGACACACTTTATTCGAGCTTGGCTAGTCCCACGAATTCGGGTATACCCGGGTGTATTGAGGTTTGTGACTGTTTTCTGCCCGAGTACATTGAGTTATTTTCCAAGCAGGGATTGAAGCATTTTATTCCCGCTGGCTGCAATACTGCACAGTATATATATATATAAACTGCATTACAATTCATGAATTTATGCCATCTGGTAGACACGCGAAGCATTGCAGCCTATTAAATCCTAATCATTATCATTTAACAGATCAGCCGCCCATCAGCCAGGCATGAACCCAGGCTGGGAAGGCAAATGCAACGGGGCTTGTCAGAGGTTAGGAGTGGCGCATTCCAGGTATCTGCCAGGTACATACCGGGTATTTGCTCGAATAAAGTGTGTCGGTGCAGTACACTGTATACACCTGGGTGCTGGTTATGTTTTGTCACTCGGTTCTTCACCTCTTCCTCCTTCTCTCTTTTCTTCCTTGGTCCTCTCAGTCACAGAGCTGATTCATCGTTCCACCTCTCAGCTTGGACATTGTTTTTGGTGAGTCCATGGCTCTCTTCGGGAAGGTGTGGGAGCCAGTGGGCTACCTCCAGTCTGTGAGCTCTGTGGTTGTGGGAATCATGGCTCAGATCCAGGGCTCGGCAACGGCCGATGAGATGGAGTTTGTCAAGAAGAACCTAGAGTCCATCGACCGGGAGCTGGCAGCGGGAAAGGGCCTGATGAGAGATGCGGATGTGACCCGGTGTGAGGACGACATCACCGTGGTCTACCAGCAGCTGACCACAGTGATCAGAGCTGGGAAGCCGCACACAGGTCAGGAAAAGGAAGTCTTCCTGCAGTACATGCAGGATTACAAGATTGAGAGGCAGCTGAATGCCCTCTACAACCGTCTGCTGGGGGTGTCCGTCCTTGCCGACCAGACCACCCTCCTGCAGCAGGTCATACAAGAGCATCACCCTCGCCGCTGGGAGATAATAGCCTTCTGCCAAAAAGTCAACTTTGTCCTTGGCACGGGGCTGCTTTCCCTCTTTGTCCATGGCTCCTTGACCGGGCGGGATGTCCAGCTGATGATGAGCAGATGGAAAGACAAAATGGCGGTCCTGTATCGAAGAATGGAGACTGCATCCGGAGACTGTGCAGCTTACTTCAAGGATCAGGCCCAAGAAGACGTGGAGAAGTTCCTACCAGCGAACGAGATGCACACAGACCTGGAGAAGGCTTCCGGTATCTTGAAGACACTGGAGAAGAATTATGACTGGCTGCGCTGGGCGGTGATGGTGTCCCATCCCGCCAGTAAGGAGCCTGGGGAGGTCCTGGTAAAGGGAAGCTACATCTCAGTGAGGGGGGAGTGCGGGTCCCAGGTGGTGGCATGTTACAGCGAGAGCCCAGTCTCTCTGGACAAGGGGAAGACGCACCAGTTGATCGGGGAGCTGGAATGGAAGCTCCCTAATCCACCTCCTGATGTCTATGCCAACATTGAGGCTGATCCTGGCTATGGTAAGCGCTACCTGGCCCAGCGCATGCTGCAGAAGCTGGCGGAGGGGCTGGGCAACGGGGTCACCATCCACACGGTACCGGGGAAGCTGCAGATGAGTGGCAACTTCCCCCAAGCCTCCTTTGTTTTGTACGAGTACAAGCACCGGATAGCGTCTGGTACAGTCTGTATCTTTGGGTGACGAGGGAGAGTATCTCCGTGGCTGTGATATCATTGGGTGTGTAATGGGTTCCCCCAGTGAAGGAACAGCGGAGGTATCTGGTTATCAGCCTTGCCCTACTTTCTGCAGTGATTCCTTTCATTCTTCGCACTCTCTCCAAAGACCCCTGCTTATTAAATCTCAGCCGCCTGTTCACTGACGAGCATCAGACACGACGGACCTTATTAACGAAGCGGTGCGTTAAAGGGCCACACGTTGCCTTTAGTCTCGGAGCTGCTTAGTAATGTCGCCCTTGGTCACCATTTTGTAAAGCCGCCTTTTCACTGACCGTAAAGTCCGGGAAGGGCAGAATCACAGAACATTGAGCGAGGGCAATTGAATTATTAAAGGCCATTCTTCTACATGGAAGCAGCAATCCCCTAACGTGTCAATGTTTTTTTTACCGTGTTTGGAGCGGGGCTTTCTCCGCCTTATTCCTGTCCCGGGCCCCCCTCCGTTCCCAAGAAATTGACCCCTTTTTATTACTTTTAAACTTGAAAACTGAAATCTCAGTGGCGCTGGGTCATCCAACAGGCGGCCTCGATGTTACGCCCACCTGTCTCTGTAGCTTCATGTTGCCCAGTGAAAGCGAGCCTGAAGTGACGGCCATTTTGACTTCTCAAAAGAGAAGATTACTGGCATATTAAAAAGCTTAATTTCTTGGGAACTGGGGAGGTCCCCAGAGCTAAGAATATCGGGGTTCAGGTCTGGGGGATCCCTGGTTCCGATTCTGAAAAAATATAAAGTGAAAAAAAGACAAATCTAAATGATTTTATCTCTTAAGCTTGTGACAACTTTTAAAATGGCTGCCACTTCCTCTGATAGAAAGACGGCGCCATGTGTGATTAAATACGTATTTGCTGACTTCTGAGTACTGGAGTGCAATAAAAACCCAATGATGGATATTTTGAATAGTGTTTTATGTTAATACTGTTTGGTAGTACTGCAGTATGTTATACGGTTTGGTAGTACTGCAGTATGTTCATACTGTTTGGTAGTACTGCAGTATGTTCATACTGTTTGGTAGTACTGCAGTATGTTGATACTGTTTGGTAGTACTGCAGTATGTTGATACTGTTTGGTAGTACTGCAGTATGTTGATACTGTTTGGTAGTACTGCAGTATGTTGATACTGTTTGGTAGTACTGCAGTATGTTCATACTGTTTGGTAGTACTGCAGTATGTTGATACTGTTTGGTAGTACTGCAGTATGTTGATACTGTTTGGTAGTACTGCAGTATGTTGATACTGTTTGGTAGTACTGCAGTATGTTGATACTGTTTGGTAGTACTGCAGTATGTTGATACTGTTTGGTAGTACTGCAGTATGTTATACGGTTTGGTAGTACTGCAGTATGTTAATACTGTATGGTAGTACTGCAGTATGTTAATACTGTTTGGTAGTACTGCAGTATGTTCATACTGTTTGGTAGTACTGCAGTATGTTCATACTGTTTGGTAGTACTGCAGTATGTTCATACTGTTTGGTAGTACTGCAGTATGTTCATACTGTTTGGTAGTACTGCAGTATGTTCATACTGTTTGGTAGTACTGCAGTATGTTCATACTGTTTGGTAGTACTGCAGTATGTTCATACTGTATGGTAGTACTGCAGTATGTTCATACTGTATGGTAGTACTGCAGTATGTTCATACTGTTTGGTAGTACTGCAGTATGTTCATACTGTTTGGTAGTACTGCAGTATGTTCATACTGTTTGGTAGTACTGCAGTATGTTCATACTGTTTGGTAGTACTGCAGTATGTTCATACTGTTTGGTAGTACTGCAGTATGTTCATACTGTTTGGTAGTACTGCAGTATGTTCATACTGTTTGGTAGTACTGCAGTATGTTCATACTGTTTGGTAGTACTGCAGTATGTTCATACTGTATGATAGTACTGCAGTATGTTCATACTGTATGGTAGTACTGCAGTATGTTCATACTGTTTGGTAGTACTGCAGTATGTTCATACTGTATGGTAGTACTGCAGTATGTTATACGGTTTGGTAGTACTGCAGTATGTTCATACTGTTTGGTAGTACTGCAGTATGTTCATACTGTTTGGTAGTACTGCAGTATGTTGATACTGTTTGGTAGTACTGCAGTATGTTGATACTGTTTGGTAGTACTGCAGTATGTTGATACTGTTTGGTAGTACTGCAGTATGTTCATACTGTTTGGTAGTACTGCAGTATGTTCATACTGTTTGGTAGTACTGCAGTATGTTGATACTGTTTGGTAGTACTGCAGTTTGTTGATACTGTTTGGTAGTACTGCAGTATGTTCATACTGTTTGGTAGTACTGCAGTATGTTCATACTGTTAGGTAGTACTGCAGTATGTTCATACTGTATGGTAGCACTTTAGTACTGCAGAGAGATGAATGTAGTATTAATCCGAGCCCCAGTATGTATAAATGTAGTGTGTGTAATAACGTTATGTCGCAGAGCCCCGTCCTCCTCTGCGCGTCACAGTTATATATATATATTACAGCGCGCAGTACGCAGCGTAGGACTGTACAGGCACTCTCCCTGCCCCGCTGAGCTTACAATCTGTATCCGTGGCTGAGTCACAGGGAGATAACGTGACCGACCCAAGGAGCTGACGCTTGCTTCAAAGTGTGTGCCTTTCTGTTCCGTCACTGACACACACACACACACGTGTCATTGTTTTCCGTCACTGACACACACACACACACGTGTCATTGTTTTCCGTCACTGACACACACACACGTTTCATTGTTTTCAGTCACTAACACGCACACACAAATACCCACATATTTGACAACTCCCCAACAAATATTCAACCACAACATTTGTGTCATTGTTTTCAGGTCACTGACACACACACACACACACACACACACACACACACACACACACACACACACACACACACACACACACACACACACACACACACACACCTGACCACACACATCTGACTCCAGACGCACACGCACAAACACACACACACATCTGACCCCACACACGCACACATATTTGACTACACACGCACACACTTCACCCCCAAACACACACATATTTGACACCCAAGAACACGCAATGTTAGTATTTGAATAAGTATCTGGTAGTTTATTTGAATAAAACGTTGGAGCAGCCGGTACCGGTAATTACTAATGTCTCCCAACTGCAAAAGATGGACAAACGGATTCAAAAGCACAGGGATAAAAGCAAAGGGATTGTTCCCTTTAATACATCGGCTGCAATTGTTTCTCACCAGGCCACTGTTTCAGCCACGAGGCTCCAGCCACTCCACATATACCCACTGACCTGAGATAAATCTAAACCGCCCACACTCGCATACCTCTTATGTTGTGTTGGTGCTGAAGGATGTGTGTGCTGATGGAATGAGTGTGACAGTGCGTAAGTGTTGGTGATGGGAGGATGTGTGTCCTGATGGAATGAGTGTGACAGTGGGTAAGTGTTGGTGATGGGAGGATGTGTGTGCTGATGGAATGAGTGTGACAGTGGGTAAGTGTTGGTGATGGGAGGATGTGTGTGCTGATGGAATGAGTGTGGCAGTGCGTAAGTGTTGGTGATGGGAGGATGTGTGTGCTGATGGAATGAGAGTGACAGTGGTTAAGTGTTGGTGATGGGAGGATGTGTGTGCTGATGGAATGAGTGTGGCAGTGCGTAAGTGTTGGTGATGGGAGGAGGTGTGTGCTGATGGAATGAGTGTGACAGTGGGTAAGTGTTGGTGATGGGAGGATGTGTGTGCTGATGGAATGAGTGTGACAGTGGGTAAGTGTTGGTGATGGGAGGATGTGTGTGCTGATGGAATGAGTGTGACAGTGGCTAAGTGTTAGTGCTGGGAGGATATGTGTGCTGATGGAATGAGTGTGGCAGTGGGTAAGTGTTAGTGATGGGAGGATGTGTGTGCTGATGGAATGAGTGTGACAGTGGGTAAGTGTTGGTGATGGGAGGATGTGTGGCTGATGGAATGAGTGTGACAGTGGGTAAGTGTTGGTGATGGGAGGATGTGTGTGCTGATGGAATGAGTGTGACAGTGGGTAAGTGTTGGTGATGGGAGGATGTGTGGCTGATGGAATGAGTGTGGCAGTGGGTAAGTGTTGGTGATGGGAGGATGTGTGTGCTGATGGAATGAGTGTGACAGTGGGTAAGTGTTGGTGATGGGAGGATGTGTGTGTTGATGGAATGAGTGTGACAGTGGGTAAGTGTTGGTGATGGGAGGATGTGTGGCTGATGGAATGAGTGTGACAGTGGGTAAGTGTTGGTGATGGGAGGATGTGTGTGCTGATGGAATGAGTGTGGCAGTGGGTAAGTGTTAGTGATGGGAGGATGTGTGTGCTGATGGAATGAGTGTGACAGTGGGTAAGTGTTGGTGATGGGAGGATGTGTGTGCTGATGGAATGAGTGTGGCAGTGGGTAAGTGTTGGTGATGGGAGGATGTGTGTGCTGATGGAATGAGTGTGACAGTGGGTAAGTGTTGGTGATGGGAGGATGTGTGGCTGATGGAATGAGTGTGACAGTGGGTAAGTGTTGGTGCATGTGGATGTGTGTCCTGATGGAATGAGTGTGGCAGTGGGTAAGTGTTGGTGATGGGAGGATGTGTGGCTGATGGAATGAGTGTGACAGTGGGTAAGTGTTGGTGTATGTGGATGTGTGTGCTGATGGAATGAGTGTGACAGTGGGTAAGTGTTGGTGATGGGAGGATGTGTGGCTGATGGAATGAGTGTGACAGTGGGTAAGTGTTGGTGATGGGAGGATGTGTGTGCTGATGGAATGAGTGTGACAGTGGGTAAGTGTTGGTGATGGGAGGATGTGTGTGCTGATGGAATGAGTGTGACAGTGGGTAAGTGTTGGTGATGGGAGGATGTGTGTGTTGATGGAATGAGAGTGACAGTGGGTAAGTGTTGGTGATGGGAGGATGTGTGTGTTGATGGAATGAGAGTGACAGTGGGTAAGTGTTGGTGATGGGAGGATGTGTGTGTTGATGGAATGAGTGTGACAGTGGGTAAGTGTTGGTGATGGGAGGATGTGTGTGCTGATGGAATGAGAGTGACAGTGGGTAAGTGTTGGTGATGGGAGGATGTGTGTGTTGATGGAATGAGAGTGACAGTGGGTAAGTGTTGGTGATGGGAGGATGTGTGTGCTGATGGAATGAGTGTGACAGTGGGTAAGTGTTGGTGCATGTGGATGTGTGTGCTGATGGAATGAGTGTGACAGTGGGTAAGTGTTGGTGATGGGAGGATGTGTGGCTGATGGAATGAGTGTGACAGTGGGTAAGTGTTGGTGATGGGAGGATGTGTGTCCTGATGGAATGAGTGTGGCAGTGGGTAAGTGTTGGTGATGGGAGGATGTGTGGCTGATGGAATGAGTGTGACAGTGGGTAAGTGTTAGTGCTGGGAGGATGTGTGTGCTGATGGAATGAGTGTGACAGTGGGTAAGTGTTAGTGCTGGGAGGATGTGTGTGCTGATGGAATGAGTGTGACAGTGGGTAAGTGTTGGTGCATGTGGATGTGTGTGCTGATGGAATGAGTGTGACAGTGGGTAAGTGTTGGTGATGGGAGGATGTGTGTGCTGATGGAATGAGTGTGACAGTGGGTAAGTGTTGGTGCATGTGGATGTGTGTGCTGATGGAATGAGTGCAACAGTGGGTAAGTGTTGGTGATAGGAGTATGTGTGTTGATGGAATGAGTGTGACAGTGGGTAAGTGTTGGTGATGGGAGGATGTGTGGCTGATGTAATGAGTGTGACAGTGGGTAAGTGTTGGTGCATGTGGATGTGTGTCCTGATGGAATGAGTGTGGCAGTGGGTAAGTGTTGGTGATGGGAGGATGTGTGTGCTGATGGAATGAGTGTGACAGTGGGTAAGTGTTGGTGATGGGAGGATGTGTGTGCTGATGGAATGAGTGTGACAGTGGGTAAGTGTTGGTGCATGTGGATGTGTGTGCTGATGGAATGAGTGTGACAGTGGGTAAGTGTTGGTGATGGGAGGATGTGTGTGCTGATGGAATGAGTGTGACAGTGGGTAAGTGTTGGTGCATGTGGATGTGTGTGCTGATGGAATGAGTGTGACAGTGGGTAAGTGTTGGTGATGGGAGGATGTGTGTGTTGATGGAATGAGAGTGACAGTGGGTAAGTGTTGGTGATGGGAGGATGTGTGTGCTGATGGAATGAGTGTGACAGTGGGTAAGTGTTGGTGATGGGAGGATGTGTGTGCTGATGGAATGAGTGTGACAGTGGGTAAGTGTTGGTGATGGGAGGATGTGTGTGTTGATGGAATGAGAGTGACAGACAGGAAACTGAAGGATGATAAGAGGACCGGGTGATTGAATGGATGAGGGGGCAGGAGATGAAGCTCCTATTCTGTGCACTGCAGGAACGTAGCTGCTATGTTCCCAGGCTCAGGGGGCTCAGCAGCCGTCACCATCTCCTCCACATCCTTGTACAGGTAGAAGGAGGGTCCATGGAAGAGGTAGATCCCATTAGCATTGCACATGGCACTATCCACCTGAGTGTGAGCAATGGGTCTCTCCTGTCCCGGTAGACGAGGGCTCTGCTTCAGATCCACTGACCGCAGCTTGTTACCTGCACACAGAAGAAGGACGGGTGTTATAGAGAGGAACCCAACCCGGAGGGAAGAACGTGGCATGGAGAACATGGGACCACATGAAGAAGAGCTGCGGTAACCAATATTACAGGCCCAGTTTGGCCCACTTTCTGATCTGCTGTAAAACAGCAGAGCATATTGATCCGTGGTTTTCTTTCTTTGTCATTTCATTACATACTGTATTATCCTTTACCAGCTCTGCTGGGAGATTGTTCTATGAATCCACCACCTTTTCCATGCAGAAATACTTCCTCACATTTCCTCTCAGGCTGTGCCACCACCTTTAGAGCAAGACCTCTTGGGGGGCGTGGGGGGTGTGTGTGGTGTGTGATGTGTGGTGTGTGTGTGTGTGTGTGTGTGTGCCCGGCACAATGCGTTACTCAAAATGGCGTTGGATAGCGAAACGTCGGAAAGCGAAACACGTTTTCCCATAGGAACACTGTTTAAATGAAAGCTTCCGTTCCTGAAGGCATTTTTAATGCTAAAATACACAAAATATTTTACGCAGCTAATAAGATATGCAGCACACACATAAATTATATACTGTATATACTGTATTATATATATAATATAACATATAGTATAGTAATATAATATTATATAATATTATGTAATATATATTATATACATAAACAACTTTACAAAGCGTAGTAAGAGCGTTGGATAAGCCGTTTTGGCGTGTAAACATGAACATAGGTCTGCATTGCACAGCGTTGGATAAGCCGTTTTGGCGTGTAAACATGAACATAGGTCTGCATTGCACAGCGTTGGATAAGCCGTTTTGGCGTGTAAACATGAACATAGGTGTGCATTGCACAGCGTTGGATAATGAGGACTGCCTGTATTAGCCTGATGTACAGTCGTACAATATGTGCTGCAAGGCGCTCACGCGGAGTTAAATATCCACCTGTATCTGTGGGTCACTGCGCACTCACCTTTGATAATATGAAGGACATCGGAGCTCTGGCAGATAAAAGCAGCGTCCACCTCAGTCACCCCCAGCTCCTCCTGCAGGGGCTTGGGGTACCCCTGTACTGGGGTATATGCTGGATTTGACCGGTAAATAGTGACTTGAGAATCCTGAGGGAGAGAAGGAGAGATAGTGAGAGGGTCCAGGAATCTTCATTTACTGCCAATATACACACTGCCCACTCCTGTCTCCCAGCTCACCCCCCTGTAACCTGCCCCCCTCTCTGCCTCCCCTCCCAGCTCACCCAATGTAACCTGTCCCCCCCCCTCCCAGCTCACCCCATGTAACCTGTCCCCCCTCTCTGTCTCCCCTCCCAGCTCACCCAATGTAACCTGTCCCCCCCTCTCTGTCTCGGCTCCCAGCTCACCCCATGTAACCTGTCCCCCCCTCTCTGCCTCCCCTCCAAGCTCAACCCCCTGTAACCTGTCCCCCTCTCTCTGCCTCCTCTCCCAGCTCACCCCATATAACCTATCCCCCTCTCTCTGCCTCCCCTCCCAGCTCACCCCATGTAACCTGTCCCCCTCTCTCTGTCTCCCCTCCCAGCTCACCCAATGTAACCTGTCCCCCCCTCTCTGTCTCCCCTCCCAGCTCACCCCATGTAACCTGTCCCCCCCTCTCTGCCTCCCCTCCCAGCTCACCCCATGTAACCTGTCCCCCTCTCTCTGTCTCCCCTCCCAGCTCACCCAATGTAACCTGTCCCCCCCCCTCCCAGCTCACCCCATGTAACCTGTCCCCCCTCTCTGTCTCCCCTCCCAGCTCACCCAATGTAACCTGTCCCCCCCTCTCTGTCTCCCCTCCCAGCTCACCCCATGTAACCTGTCCCCCCCTCTCTGCCTCCCCTCCAAGCTCAACCCCCTGTAACCTGTCCCCCTCTCTCTGCCTCCTCTCCCAGCTCACCCCATATAACCTATCCCCCTCTCTCTGCCTCCCCTCCCAGCTCACCCCATGTAACCTGTCCCCCTCTCTCTGTCTCCCCTCCCAGCTCACCCCATGTAACCTGTCCCCCCTCTGCCTCCTCTTCCAGCTCACCCCATGTAACCTGTCCCCCTCTCTGCCTCCCCTCCCAGCTCACCCCATGTAACCTGTCCCCCTCTCTCTGCCTCCTCTCCCATCTCACCCCATGTAACCTGTCCCCCTCTCTCTGCCTCCTCTCCCAGCTCACCCCATGTAACCTGTCCCCCTCTCTCTGCCTCCTCTCCCAGCTCGCCCCATGTAACCTGTCCCCCCTATCTGCCTCCTCTCCCAGCTCACCCCATGTAACCTGTCCCCCCTCTCTGCCCCCTCTCCCAGCTCAACCCATGTAACCTGTCCCCCTCTCTCTGCCTCCTCTCCCAGCTCGCCCCATGTAACCTGTCCCCCCTCTCTGCCTCCCCTCCCAGCTCACCCCATGTAACCTGTCCCCCTCTCTGCCCCCTCTCCCAGCTCATCCCATGTAACCTGTCCCCCTTCTCTCTGCCTCCTCTCCCAGCTCACCCCATGTAACCTGTCCCCCCTCTCTGCCCCCTCTCCCAGCTCAACCCATGTAACCTGTCCCCCTCTCTCTGCCCCCTCTCCCAGCTCAACCCATGTAACCTGTCCCCCCTCTCTGCCTCCCCTCCCAGCTCACCCCATGTAACCTGTCCCCCCTCTCTGCCTCCTCTCCCAGCTCAACCCATGTAACCTGTCCCCCCTCTCTGCCTCCTCTCCCAGCTCAACCCATGTAACCTGTCCCCCCTCTCTGCCTCCTCTCCCAGCTCACCCCCTGTAACCTGTCCCCCTCTCTCTGCCCCCTCTCCCAGCTCACCCCATGTAACCTGTCCCCCCTCTCTCTGCCTCCTCTCCCAGCTCACCCCATGTAACTTGTCCCCCCTCTCTGCCTCCCCTCCCAGCTCACCCCATGTAACCTGCCCCCCCTCTCTGCCTCCTCTCCCAGCTCACCCCATGTAACCTGCCCCCCCCTCTCTGCCTCCTCTCCCAGCTCACCCCATGTAACCTGTCCCCCCTCTCTGCCCCCTCTCCCAGCTCACCCCATGTAACCTGTCCCCCCCTCTCTGCCTCCCCTCGCAGCTCACCCCATGTAACCTGTCCCCCCTCTCTGCCCCCTCTCCCAGCTCACCCCATGTAACCTGTCCCCCCCTCTCTGCCTCCTCTCCCAGCTCACCCCATGTAACCTGTCCCCTCCTCTCTGCCTCCCCTCGCAGCTCACCCCATGTAACCTGTCCCCCCTCTCTGCCCCCTCTCCCAGCTCACCCCATGTAACCTGTCCCCCCCTCTCGGCCTCCCCTCGCAGCTCACCCCATGTAACCTGTCCCCCCTCTCTGCCCTCTCCCAGCTCACCCCATGTAACCTGTCCCCCCCTCTCTGCCTCCTCTCCCAGCTCACCCCATGTAACCTGTCCCCCCCCTCTCTGCCTCCCCTCGCAGCTCACCCCATGTAACCTGTCCCCCCTCTCTGCCCCCTCTCCCAGCTCACCCCATGTAACCTGTCCCCCCCTCTCTGCCTCCTCTCCCAGCTCACCCCATGTAACCTGTCCCCTCCTCTCTGCCTCCCCTCGCAGCTCACCCCATGTAACCTGTCCCCCCTCTCTGCCCCCTCTCCCAGCTCACCCCATGTAACCTGTCCCCCCTCTCTGCCCCCTCTCCCAGCTCACCCCATGTAACCTGTCCCCCCTCTCTGCCTCCTCTGCCAGCTCACCCCATGTAACCTGTCCCCCCTCTCTGCCTCCCCTCGCAGCTCACCCCATGTAACCTGTCCCCCTCTCTCTGCCTCCTCTCCCAGCTCGCTCCATGTAACCTGTCCCCCCTCTCCCAGCTCACCCCATGTAACCTGTCCCCCCTCCCAGCTCACCCCATGTAACCTGTCCCCCTCTCTCTGCCTCCTCTCCCAGCTTGATACCTGCCTGACCCCCTCACACCTGTCCCACTGGGAGGTCTAAAATATAGCCCCAGAATTAGCCCACATTACGACCCCCCCACACCCCCTCCGGGATCCCTCTCTGCCAAGTCCCCCTGGCTGTTGGGGTGAGAGGCCGCACACCTGGATAAAGTACATCTTGTTTTCCCAACTGAAGGCCGCGTCCACCTCTCCCTGCAGGTTCCTCCAGGAATGGCTGAGGGGCCAGGCGTGCCACCCATCCTTGCTGCTGTCCGCGCGGAAGTACCAGCCCCCTGATGGCAGAGAGAGACGTAGGCAGCTGAATGTTGGGCGCCCTGTGTAACATGCTGGGAAGCGGCTTCCCAGCGCAGGAGGAGGGGTGCGCTCCGTTACATGAGTGGGACTAAAGTCTGCTCCAGCTTAGGGAAAGCTTCACACGTGCTGAATAAGGGCCCCAGAGAGTCGTGGTGAGCACACTGAAATACAGCGGCAGAGACACAGAGCAAAGCAGGTCTCAGCTGCAAAATGGGAGTGCTATTTGTTGGAAGAGAGCCAGCCTGTGTCACTAAACTGGAGCCCATACAGTACATTACTTATTACTAGGCAGTCTCCCTCACCCTGTCTCCCTCACTCACCCAGTCTCACTCAACCAGTCTCACTGAGTGAGAGCGAGTCTTCTTTCTACACTCTGTAGAAAGCAGTCTCACTCAGTCTCACTCACTCAATTTCACTCTGTGTAAGTCCCACTCACCCAGCCTGACTATGTAAGTTAGTCTCACTCACACTCTGTAGAAAGCAGTCTCACTCACTGAGTCTCACTCGGTGTAAGGCAGTCTCACTCACAGTGTAGAAATCAGTCTCACTGTAAGACAGCCTATCTCTAAGGAATTAAATCTCACTCACTCAGTTTCACTCACCCAGTTTTACTCACTGTGTAAGACAGTCTCACTCACTTAGTGTCACTCTCTGTAAGGCAGTTTCAATCACTCAATCTCACTGTAGAAAGCAGTCTCACTCACTCAGTCTCTCTGTGGAAGGCAGTCTCACTCACTCAGTCTCATTCTGTGGAAGGCAGTCTCACTCTGTGGAAGGCAGTCTCACTCACTCAGTCTCACTCTGTGGAAAGCAGTCTCACTCAGTCTCACTCTGTGGAAGGCAGTCTAACACAATTAGAAATAAGTATCACTCAGTGGAAGGCAGTCTCACTCAGTCTCACTCTGTGAAAAGCCTCACTTAGTCTCTCTACGTAAAAATCAGTCTCACTCAATCAGTCTCACTTCGTGGAAGGCAGTCTCACTCACTCAGTCTCTCACTCAGTCTCACTCCATGAAAGGCAAGAGCAAGGGGGAAGGCAGAGGGGCGGAGACAAGAGCAAGGGGGAAGGGAGAGGGGCGGAGACAGGAGCATGGGGGAAGGGAGAGGGGCGGAGACAGGAGCAAGGGGGAAGGCAGAGGGGCGGAGACAGGAGCATGGGGGAAGGCAGAGGGGCGGAGACAGGAGCAAGGGGGAAGGCAGAGGGGCGGAGACTAGAGCACGGGGGAAGGCAGAGAGGCGGAGACAAGAGCTAGGGGGAAGGGAGAGGGGCGGTGACAAGAGCAAGGGGGAAGGGAGAGGGGCGGGGACAGGAGCAAGGGGGAAGGCAGAGGGGCGGAGACAGGAGCAAGGGGGAAGGCAGAGGGGCGGAGACAGGAGCAAGGGGGAAGGCAGAGGGGCGGAGACAGGAGCAAGGGGGAAGACAGAGGGGCGGAGACAGGAGCAAGGGGGAAGGGAGAGGGGCGGAGACAGGAGCAAGGGGGAAGGCAGAGGGGCGGAGACAGGAGCAAGGGGGAAGGGAGAGGGGCGGAGACTAGAGCAAGGGGGAAGACAGAGGGGCGGAGACAGGAGCAAGGGGGAAGACAGAGGGGCGGAGACAGGAGCAAGGGAGAGGGGCGGAGACAGGAGCAAGGGGGAAGGGAGAGGGGCGGAGACAGGAGCAAGGGGGAAGGGAGAGGGGCGGAGACTAGAGCAAGGGGGAAGACAGAGGGGCGGAGACAGGAGCAAGGGGGAAGGCAGAGGGGCGGAGACAGGAGCAAGGGAGAGGGGCGGAGACAGGAGCAAGGGGGAAGGGAGAGGGGCGGAGACAGGAGCAAGGGGGAAGGGAGAGGGGCGGAGACAGGAGCAAGGGGGAAGGGAGAGGGGCGGAGACAAGAGCAAGGGGGAAAGCAGAGGGGCGGAGACAGGAGCAAGGGGGAAAGGAGAGGGGCGGAGACAGGAGCAAGGGGGAAGGGAGAGGGGCGGAGACAGGAGCAAGGGGGAAGGGAGAGGGGCGGAGACAGGAGCAAGGGGGAAGGGAGAGGGGCAGAGACAGGAGCAAGGGGGAAGGGAGAGGGGCGGAGACAAGAGCAAGGGGGAAGGCAGAGGGGCGGAGACAGGAGCAAGGGGGAAGACAGAGGGGCGGAGACAGGAGCAAGGGGGAAGGCAGAGGGGCGGAGACAGGAGCAAGGGGGAAGGCAGAGGGGCGGAGACAGGAGCAAGGGGGAAGGCAGAGGGGCGGAGACAGGAGCAAGGGGGAAGGCAGAGGTGCGGAGACAGGAGCAAGGGGGAAGGCAGAGGTGCGGAGACAGGAGCAAGGGGGAAGGCAGAGGGGCGGAGACAGGAGCAAGGGGGAAGGCAGAGGGGCGGGGACAGGAGCAAGGGGGAAGGCAGAGGGGCGGAGACAGGAGCAAGGGGGAAAGCAGAGGGGCGGAGACAGGAGCAAGGGGGAAGGCAGAGGGGCGGAGACAGGAGCAAGGGGGAAGGCAGAGGGGCGGAGACAGGAGCAAGGGGGAAGGGAGAGGGGCGGAGACAGGAGCAAGGGGGAAGGGAGAGGGGCGGAGACAGGAGCAAGGGGGAAGGGAGAGGGGCAGAGACAAGAGTAAGGGGGAAAGCAGAGGGGCGGAGACAGGAGCAAGGGGGAAAGGAGAGGGGCGGAGACAGGAGCAAGGGGGAAGGGAGAGGGGCGGAGACAGGAGCAAGGGGGAAGGGAGAGGGGCGGAGACAGGAGCAAGGGGGAAGGGAGAGGGGCGGAGACAGGAGCAAGGGGGAAGGCAGAGGGGCGGAGACAGGAGCAAGGGGGAAGGGAGAGGGGCGGAGACAGGAGCAAGGGGGAAGGGAGAGGGGCGGAGACAGGAGCAAGGGGGAAGGGAGAGGGGCGGAGACAGGAGCAATGGGGAAGGGAGAGGGGCGGAGACAAGAGCAAGGGGGAAGGGAGAGGGGCGGAGACAGGAGCAAGGGGGAAGGGAGAGGGGCGGAGACAGGAGCAAGGGAGAGGGGCGGAGACAGGAGCAATGGGGAAGGGAGAGGGGCGGAGACAGGAGCAAGGGGGAAGGGCGGAGACAAGAGCAAGGGGGAAGGCAGAGGGGCGGAGACAGGAGCAAGGGGGAAGGGAGAGGGGCGGAGACAGGAGCAAGGGGGAAGGGAGAGGGGCGGAGACAGGAGCAAGGGGGAAGGGAGAGGGGCGGAGACAAGAGCAAGGGGGAAGGCAGAGGGGCAGAGACAAGAGCAAGGGGGAAGACAGAGGGGCGGAGACAGGAGCAAGGGGGAAGACAGAGGGGCGGAGACAGGAGCAAGGGGGAAGGCAGAGGGGCGGAGACTAGAGCAAGGGGGAAGGCAGAGGGGCGGAGACAGGAGCAAGGGGGAAGGGAGAGGGGCGGAGACAAGAGCAAGGGGGAAAGCAGAGGGGCGGAGACAGGAGCAAGGGGGAAAGGAGAGGGGCGGAGACAGGAGCAAGGGGGAAGGGAGAGGGGCGGAGACAGGAGCAAGGGGGAAGGGAGAGGGGCGGAGACAGGAGCAAGGGGGAAGGGAGAGGGGCGGAGACAGGAGCAAGGGGGAAGGGAGAGGGGCGGAGACAAGAGCAAGGGGGAAGGCAGAGGGGCGGAGACAGGAGCAAGGGGGAAGACAGAGGGGCGGAGACAGGAGCAAGGGGGAAGACAGAGGGGCGGAGACAGGAGCAAGGGGGAAGGCAGAGGGGCGGAGACTAAAGCAAGGGGGAAGACAGAGGGGCGGAGACAGGAGCAAGGGGGAAGACAGAGGGGCGGAGACAGGAGCAAGGGGGAAGGCAGAGGGGCGGAGACAGGAGCAAGGGGGAAGGGAGAGGGGCGGAGACAGGAGCAAGGGGGAAGGGAGAGGGGCGGAGACAGGAGCAAGGGGGAAGGGAGAGGGGCGGAGACAAGAGCAAGGGGGAAAGCAGAGGGGCGGAGACAGGAGCAAGGGGGAAAGGAGAGGGGCGGAGACAGGAGCAAGGGGGAAAGGAGAGGGGCGGAGACAGGAGCAAGGGGGAAGGGAGAGGGGCGGAGACAGGAGCAAGGGGGAAGGGAGAGGGGCGGAGACAGGAGCAAGGGGGAAGGGAGAGGGGCGGAGACAGGAGCAAGGGGGAAGGGAGAGGGGCGGAGACAGGAGCAAGGGGGAAGGGAGAGGGGCGGAGACAGGAGCAATGGGGAAGGGAGAGGGGCGGAGACAGGAGCAAGGGGGAAGGGCGGAGACAAGAGCAAGGGGGAAGGCAGAGGGGCGGGGACAGGAGCAAGGGGGAAGGCAGAGGGGCAGAGACAGGAGCAAGGGGGAAGGCAGAGGGGCGGAGACAGGAGCAAGGGGGAAGGGAGAGGGGCGGAGACAGGAGCAAGGGGGAAGGGAGAGGGGCGGAGACAGGAGCAAGGGGGAAGGGAGAGGGGCGGAGACAGGAGCAAGGGAGAGGGGCGGAGACAGGAGCAAGGGGGAAGGGAGAGGGGCGGAGACAGGAGCAAGGGGGAAGGGAGAGGGGCGGAGACAGGAGCAAGGGGGAAGGGAGAGGGGCGGAGACGAGCAAGGGGGAAAGGAGAGGGGCGGAGACAGGAGCAAGGGGGAAGGCAGAGGGGCGGAGACAGGAGCAAGGGGGAAAGGAGAGGGGCGGAGACAGGAGCAAGGGGGAAGGCAGAGGGGCGGAGACAGGAGCAAGGGGGAAGGGAGAGGGGCGGAGACAGGAGCAAGGGGGAAGGGAGAGGGGCGGAGACAAGAGCAAGGGGGAAGGCAGAGGGGCGGAGACAGGAGCAAGGGGGAAGGGAGAGGGGCGGAGACAAGAGCAAGGGGGAAAGCAGAGGGGCGGAGACAAGAGCAAGGGGGAAGGGAGAGGGGCGGAGACAAGAGCAAGGGGGAAGGGAGAGGGGCGGAGACAGGAGCAAGGGGGAAGGGAGAGGGGCGGAGACAAGAGCTAGGGGGAAGGGAGAGGAGCGGGGACAGGAGCAAGGGGGAAGGGAGAGGGGCGGAGACAGGAGCAAGGGGGAAGGGAAAGGGGCGGAGACAGGGGCTACGGGGAAGGCAGAGGGGCGGAGACAAGAGCAAGGGGGAAGGGAGAGGAGCGGGGACAGGAGCAAGGGGGAAGGGAGAGGGGCGGAGACAGGAGCAAGGGGGAGGGGCGGAGACAGGAGCAAGGGGGAAGGCAGAGGGGCGGAGACAGGAGCAAGGGGGAAGGGAGAGGGGCGGAGACAAGAGCAAGGGGGAAGGCAGAGGGGCGGAGACAGGAGCAAGGGGGAAGGCAGAGGGGCGGAGACAGGAGCAAGGGGGAAAGCAGAGGGGCGGAGACAGGAGCAAGGGGGAAAGTAGAGGGGCGGAGACAGGAGCAAGGGGGAAGGGAGAGGGGCGGAGACAAGAGCAAGGGGGAAGGGAGAGGGGCGGAGACAGGAGCAAGGGGGAAGGGAGAGGGGCGGAGACAGGAGCAAGGGGGAAGGGAGAGGGGCAGAGACAGGAGCAAGGGGGAAGGGAGAGGGGCGGAGACAGGAGCAAGGGGGAAGGGAGAGGGGCGGAGACAGGAGCAAGGGGGAAGGGAGAGGGGCGGAGACAGGAGCAAGGGGGAAGGGAGAGGGGCGGGGACAGGAGCAAGGGGGAAGGCAGAGGGGCGGGGACAGGAGCAAGGGGGAAGGCAGAGGGGCGGGGACAGGAGCAAGGGGGAAGGCAGAGGGGCGGAGACAGGAGCAAGGGGGAAGGGAGAGGGGCGGAGACAGGAGCAAGGGGGAAGGGAGAGGAGCGGAGACAGGAGCAAGGGGGAAGTGAGAGGGGCGGAGACAGGAGCAAGGGGGAAAGCAGAGGGGCGGAGACAGAAGCAAGGGGGAAGGGAGAGGGGCGGAGACAGGAGCAAGGGGGAAGGGAGAGGGGCGGAGACAGGAGCAAGGGGGAAGGGAGAGGAGCGGAGACAGGAGCAAGGGGGAAGGGAGAGGGGCGGAGACAGGGGGAAGGCAGAGGGGCGGAGACAGGAGCAAGGGGGAAGGCAGAGGGGCGGAGACAAGAGCTAGGGGGAAGGGAGAGGAGCGGGGACAGGAGCAAGGGGGAAGGGAGAGGGGCGGAGACAGGAGCAAGGGGGAGGGGCGGAGACAGGAGCAAGGGGGAAGGCAGAGGGGCGGAGACAGGAGCAAGGGGGAAGGGAGAGGGGCGGAGACAGGAGCAAGGGGGAAGGGAGAGGGGCGGAGACAGGAGCAAGGGGGAAGGGAGAGGGGCAGAGACAGGAGCAAGGGGGAAGGGAGAGGGGCGGAGACAGGAGCAAGGGGGAAGGCAGAGGGGCGGAGACAGGAGCAAGGGGGAAGGCAGAGGGGCGGAGACAGGAGCAAGGGGGAAAGGAGAGGGGCGGAGACAGGAGCAAGGGGGAAGGGAGAGGGGCGGAGACAGGAGCAAGGGGGAAGGGAGAGGAGCGGAGACAGGAGCAAGGGGGAAGGGAGAGGGGCGGAGACAGGGGGAAGGCAGAGGGGCGGAGACAGGAGCAAGGGGGAAGGGAGAGGGGCGGAGACAAGAGCAAGGGGGAAGGCAGAGGGGCGGAGACAGGAGCAAGGAGGAAGGGAGAGGGGCGGAGACAAGAGCAAGGGGGAAAGCAGAGGGGCGGAGACAAGAGCAAGGGGGAAGGGAGAGGGGCGGAGACAAGAGCAAGGGGGAAAGCAGAGGGGCGGAGACAAGAGCAAGGGGGAAGGGAGAGGGGCGGAGACAGGAGCAAGGGGGAAAGTAGAGGGGCGGAGACAGGAGCAAGGGGGAAGGGAGAGGGGCGGAGACAAGAGCAAGGGGGAAGGGAGAGGGGCGGAGACAGGAGCAAGGGGGAAGGGAGAGGGGCGGAGACAAGAGCTAGGGGGAAGGGAGAGGGGCGGAGACAGGAGCAAGGGGGAAGGGAGAGGGGCGGAGACAGGAGCAAGGGGGAAGGGAGAGGGGCAGAGACAAGAGCAAGGGGGAAGGCAGAGGGGCGGAGACAGGAGCAAGGGGGAAGGGAGAGGGGCGGAGACAGGAGCAAGGGGGAAAGTAGAGGGGCGGAGACAGGAGCAAGGGGGAAGGGAGAGGGGCGGAGACAAGAGCAAGGGGGAAGGGAGAGGGGCGGAGACAGGAGCAAGGGGGAAGGGAGAGGGGCGGAGACAAGAGCTAGGGGGAAGGGAGAGGAGCGGGGACAGGAGCAAGGGGGAAGGGAGAGGGGCGGAGACAGGAGCAAGGGGGAAGGGAGAGGGGCGGAGACAGGAGAAAGGGGGAAGGCAGAGGGGCGGAGACAGGAGCAAGGGGGAAGGCAGAGGGGCGGAGACAGGAGCAAGGGGGAAAGGAGAGGGGCGGAGACAGGAGCAAGGGGGAAGGGAGAGGGGCGGAGACAGGAGCAAGGGGGAAGGGAGAGGAGCGGAGACAGGAGCAAGGAGGAAGGGAGAGGGGCGGAGACAGGGGGAAGGCAGAGGGGCGGAGACAGGAGCAAGGGGGAAGGGAGAGGGGCGGAGACAAGAGCAAGGGGGAAGGCAGAGGGGCGGAGACAGGAGCAAGGGGGAAGGGAGAGGGGCGGAGACAAGAGCAAGGGGGAAAGCAGAGGGGCGGAGACAGGAGCAAGGGGGAAAGTAGAGGGGCGGAGACAGGAGCAAGGGGGAAGGGAGAGGGGCGGAGACAAGAGCAAGGGGGAAGGGAGAGGGGCGGAGACAGGAGCAAGGGGGAAGGGAGAGGGGCGGAGACAAGAGCTAGGGGGAAGGGAGAGGGGCGGAGACAGGAGCAAGGGGGAAGGGAGAGGGGCGGAGACAGGAGCAAGGGGGAAGGGAGAGGGGCGGAGACAGGAGCAAGGGGGAAAGTAGAGGGGCGGAGACAGGAGCAAGGGGGAAGGGAGAGGGGCGGAGACAAGAGCAAGGGGGAAGGGAGAGGGGCGGAGACAGGAGCAAGGGGGAAGGGAGAGGGGCGGAGACAAGAGCTAGGGGGAAGGGAGAGGAGCGGGGACAGGAGCAAGGGGGAAGGGAGAGGGGCGGAGACAGGAGCAAGGGGGAAGGGAGAGGGGCGGAGACAGGGGGAAGGCAGAGGGGCGGAGACAGGAGCAAGGGGGAAGGGAGAGGGGCGGAGACAGGAGCAAGGGGGAAGGGAGAGGGGCGGAGACAGGAGCAAGGGGGAAGGGAGAGGGGCGGAGACAGGAGCAAGGGGGAAGGGAGTGGGGCGGAGACAAGAGCAAGGGGGAAGGGAGAGGGGCGGAGACAGGAGCAAGGGGGAAGGGAGAGGGGCGGAGACAGGAGCAAGGGGGAAGGGAGAGGGGCGGAGACAGGAGCAAGGGGGAAGGGAGAGGGGCGGAGACAGGAGCAAGGGGGAAGGGAGAGGGGCGGAGACAGGAGCAAGGGGGAAGGGAGAGGGGCAGAGACAGGAGCAAGGGGGAAAGTAGAGGGGCGGAGACAGGAGCAAGGGGGAAGGGAGAGGGGCGGAGACAGGAGCAAGGGGGAAGGGAGAGCGTTCGGAGACAGGAGCAAGGGGGAAGGGAGAGGGGCGGAGACAGGAGCAAGGGGGAAGGGAGAGCGTTCGGAGACAGGAGCAAGGGGGAAGGGAGAGGGGCGGAGACAGGAGCAAGGGGGAAGGGAGAGGGGCGGAGACAAGAGCAAGGGGGAAGGCAGAGGGGCGGGGACAGGAGCAAGGGGGAAGGGAGAGGGGCGGAGACAGGAGCAAGGGGGAAGGGAGAGGGGCGGAGACAGGAGCAAGGGGGAAGGGAGAGGGGCGGAGACAGGAGCAAGGGGGAAGGGAGAGGGGCGGAGACAAGAGCAAGGGGGAAGGCAGAGGGGCGGGGACAGGAGCAAGGGGGAAGGGAGAGGGGCGGAGACAGGAGCAAGGGGGAAGGGAGAGGGGCGGAGACAGGAGCAAGGGGGAAGGGAGAGGGGCGGAGACAGGAGCAAGGGGGAAGGGAGAGGGGCGGAGACAGGAGCAAGGGGGAAGGGAGAGGGGCGGAGACAAGAGCAAGGGGGAGGGCAGAGGGGCGGAGACAGGAGCAAGGGGGAAGGCAGAGGGGCGGAGACAGGAGCAAGGGGGAAGGGAGAGGGGCGGAGACAGGAGCAAGGCGGAGGGGCGGACACAGGAACAAGGGGGAAGGCAGAGGGGCGGAGACAGGAGCAAGGGGGAAGGCAGAGGGGCGGAGACAGGAGCAAGGGGGAAGGCAGAGGGGCGGAGACAAGAGCAAGGGGGAGGGCAGAGGGGCGGAGACAGGAGCAAGGGGGAAGGGAGAGGGGCGGAGACAAGAGCAAGGGGGAAGGGAGAGGGGCGGAGACAGGAGCAAGGGGGAGGCAGAGGGGCGGAGACAGGAGCAAGGGGGAAGGCAGAGGGGCGGAGACAGGAGCAAGGGGGAAGGGAGAGGGGCGGAGACAGGAGCAAGGGGGAAGGGAGAGGGGCGGAGACAGGAGCAAGGGGGAAGGGAGAGGGGCGGAGACAGGAGCATGGGGGAAGGGAGAGGGGCGGAGACAGGAGCAAGGGGTAAGGCAGAGGGGCGGAGACAGGAGCAAGGGGGAAGGGAGAGGGGCGGAGACAGGAGCAAGGGGGAAGGGAGAGGGGTGGAGACAGGAGCAAGGGGGAAGGGAGAGGGGCGGAGACAGGAGCAAGGGGGAGGGGCGGAGACAGGAGCAAGGGGGAAGGCAGAGGGGCGGAGACATGCTACAGATTCAATGCATTTGTTTTGACGCGATGTTGTGTCGCCGGCACTATAAGCGCAGCCTTAAGAAGATGTGTTTTGAGGTGGGTCTTAAAGGTGGATAGAGAGGGTGCTAGTCGGGTACTGAGGGGAAGGGCATTCCAGAGGTGTGGGGCAGTCAGTGAAAAAGGTTTAAGGCGGGAGAGGGCTTTAGATACAAAGGGGGTAGAATGAAGACATCCTTGAGAAGAACGCAAGAGTCGGGATGGTGCATAGTGAGAAATTAGCGCTGAGATGTAAGGAGGAGCAGAGGAGTGTAGAAGTGAGAATTGAGTGTGTTTCCATTTACTTCGGGTCCATGTAATTCCAATCGTAGTACTTATTGCTACTCCCCTTTATCTCTTTGACAAATGATACCGGTGTAATTATATCACATAAAATGACAAAAGAAAAAAAAAAGTTTGGACCAAAAATTTGCAGCCAGTTTTATCACAAATGAGATTATGTAAAGGTTGTAAGCACCGCCCAAAGCAATTGTTTACCATGGAGACGTCACAGGTTAAAAACACAAATATGTACAGTTATTTTAAAGGTGTCAAACCCCATACAATAAACCTACTAATTGTGATATATACAGTATATATACACAAACACTCACCTCGGAACACGTAGGTTCGCCCAAGCTCGTCGGAGCTGAATGCCTTGAAGGGGCGGCCACTGCAGCGGTTTTTGATGGACATCAAGGTAGCGTTCTGACGGGCAACATGTCCATGACCTGAGGGGTGAGGGGGAGAGAGGAGATGTGAGGATGGGGGAGGGGACAAGAGGGGGAGTAAAGACGTGAGAACCAGGGGATGGAGAGGGAGAGAGAAGGGAGGAAATGAGATGTGAGAACTGGTAGAAGGGGGAGGGAGAATAATTAGATTGGGGGTGAGAGGACGTGAGGACAGTGGGGAAAGAGATGCAGAGAGGCGACTTGAGGGTGAGCGGAGGTAGAAAGAGAGAGAGAGAGAGAGAGGAGATGGGAGGAGGAGAATGGGAGGAGGAGAATGGGGGGGGGGAGAGGGAGAGAGGAAATTGAAAAAAGGAGGTAGGACATAGGGAGTGCAAATATTAGGAGACAAGAGTGATGGAGGAGATGTGGACAGAAGATGGAAGATACA
This sequence comes from Ascaphus truei, assembly GCF_040206685.1. Classification (NCBI taxonomy): domain Eukaryota; kingdom Metazoa; phylum Chordata; class Amphibia; order Anura; family Ascaphidae; genus Ascaphus; species Ascaphus truei. Next base: position 1,121,795 of record NC_134485.1, on the reverse strand, counting down.
TATGTAGAGGGAGAGGGAGAGGGAGAGAGAGAGAGAGAGAGAGAAAGAGAGAGAGAGAAGGCAGATGAAGGGAGGGTTAGCGAGAGATACATAAAAAAATTGTGTCCCAAGCACTCTCATCTTTATCACATTACTCTCTCGCCTCCTCCCACAACGTCTCATCTATATCTTAGAGTCCTCTCCTCTCAAATGTAAGGCTGTCTCACACTTTAATCTGGTCTGTAACTGTTTCATACGCCCATAATATATATTATCTTTAACTGTGCATGCAATGTCTTGTATATAATGTATACCCTGCTCATTATGTAACTGTATTTGTAACCAAGTATTATTTGTCTTACTCTGTGCCCAGGACATACTTGAAAACGAGAGGTAACTCTCAATGTATTACTCCCTGAGGTAACTCTCACTGTATTACTCCCTGAGGTATCTCTCACTGTATTACTCCCTGAGGTATCTCTCACTGTATTACTCCCTGAGGTAACTCTCACTGTATTACTCCCTGAGGTAACTCTCACTGTATTACTCCCTGAGGTAACTCTCACTGTATTACTCCCTGAGGTAACTCTCACTGTATTACTCCCTGAGGTAACTCTCACTGTATTACTCCCTGAGGTAACTCTCACTGTATTACTCCCTGAGGTATCTCTCACTGTATTACTCCCTGAGGTAACTCTCACTGTATTACATCCTGGTAAAATATTTTATAAATAAATAAATCTCACTCTCTTCTCCACACTGTCATTTTTCTTGTCTTCTCTCCACACTCTTCACTTGTCTCCTCACTCTTTATCTTCTCCCTGCACTATCCTCTTCTTAACTTCACTCTCACATACTTCCCTGTCCCACCATTCTCTCTTCCATTTCTCTCCAGTCTCCTCTCTTTTCTCTCTTTCCCTTAAATTTCCACCCCTTTTATCTGCCGATTCTCTCACGTTGCCCCTCTTTCTCCTGTACCTCTCTCTCTTCTCCCAGATTCACCCCCCTCCCACCTCACCTGTCTCCCTCCGCGTGCCTCACCTGTCTCCCTCCGCGTGCCTCACCTGTCTCCCTCCGCGTGCCTCACCTGTCTCCCTTCGCCCGCCTCACCTGTCTCCCTTCGCCCGCCTCACCTGTCTCCCTTCGCCCGCCTCACCTGTCTCCCTTCGCCCGCCTCACCTGTCTCCCTTCGCCCGCCTCACCTGTCTCCCTCCGCCCGCCTCACCTGTCTCCCTCCGCCCGCCTCACCTGTCTCCCTCCGCCCGCCTCACCTGTCTCCCTCCGCCCGCCTCACCTGTCTCCCTCCGCCCGCCTCACCTGTCTCCCTCCGCCCGCCTCACCTGTCTCCCTTCGCCCGCCTCACCTGTCTCCCTTCGCCCGCCTCACCTGTCTCCCTTCGCCCGCCTCACCTGTCTCCCTCCGCGTGCTTCACCTGTCTCCCTCCGCGTGCTTCACCTGTCTCCCTCCACCTGCCTCCCTCAGTGTGCTTCACCTGTCTCCCTCCACGTGCTTCACCTGTCTCCCTTTGCCCGCCTCACCTGTCTCCCTCCGCCCGCCTCACCTGTCTCCCTTCGCCCGCCTCACCTGTCTCCCTTCGCCCGCCTCACCTGTCTCCCTTCGCCCGCCTCACCTGTCTCCCTTCGCCCGCCTCACCTGTCTCCCTCCGCCCGCCTCACCTGTCTCCCTCAGTGTGCTTCACCTGTCTCCCTCCACGTGCTTCACCTGTCTCCCTTTGCCCGCCTCACCTGTCTCCCTTCGCCCGCCTCACCTGTCTCCCTCCGCCCGCCTCACCTGTCTCCCTCCGCCCGCCTCACCTGTCTCCCTCCGCCCGCCTCACCTGTCTCCCTCCGCCCGCCTCACCTGTCTCCCTCCGCCCGCCTCACCTGTCTCCCTCCGCCCGCCTCACCTGTCTCCCTCCGCCCGCCTCACCTGTCTCCCTCCGCCCGCCTCACCTGTCTCCCTCCGCCCGCCTCACCTGTCTCCCTCCGCCCGCCTCACCTGTCTCCCTCCGCCCGCCTCACCTGTCTCCCTCCGCCCGCCTCACCTGTCTCCCTCCGCCCGCCTCACCTGTCTCCCTCCGCCCGCCTCACCTGTCTCCCTCCGCCCGCCTCACCTGTCTCCCTCCGCCCGCCTCACCTGTCTCCCTCCGCCCGCCTCACCTGTCTCCCTCCGCCCGCCTCACCTGTCTCCCTCCGCCCGCCTCACCTGTCTCCCTCCGCCCGCCTCACCTGTCTCCCTCCGCCCGCCTCACCTGTCTCCCTCCGCCCGCCTCACCTGTCTCCCTCCGCTCGCCTCACCTGTCTCCCTCCGCCCGCCTCACCTGTCTCCCTCCGCCCGCCTCACCTGTCTCCCTCCGCCCGCCTCACCTGTCTCCCTTCGCCCGCCTCACCTGTCTCCCTCCGCCCGCCTCACCTGTCTCCCTCAGTGTGCTTCACCTGTCTCCCTCCACGTGCTTCACCTGTCTCCCTTTGCCTGCCTCACCTGTCTCCCTTCGCCCGCCTCACCTGTCTCCCTCCGCCTGCCTCACCTGTCTCCCTCCGCCTGCCTCACCTGTCTCCCTCCGCCTGCCTCACCTGTCTCCCTTCGCCTGCCTCACCTGTCTCCCTCCGCCTGCCTCACCTGTCTCCCTCCGCCCGCCTCACCTGTCTCCCTTCGCCCGCCTCACCTGTCTCCCTTCGCCCGCCTCACCTGTCTCCCTCCGCCCGCCTCACCTGTCTCCCTTCGCCCGCCTCACCTGTCTCCCTCCGCCCGCCTCACCTGTCTCCCTCCGCCCGCCTCACCTGTCTCCCTCCGCCCGCCTCACCTGTCTCCCTCCGCCCGCCTCACCTGTCTCCCTCCGCCCGCCTCACCTGTCTCCCTCCGCCCGCCTCACCTGTCTCCCTCCGCCCGCCTCACCTGTCTCCCTCCGCCCGCCTCACCTGTCTCCCTCCGCCCGCCTCACCTGTCTCCCTCCGCCCGCCTCACCTGTCTCCCTCCGCCCGCCTCACCTGTCTCCCTCCGCCCGCCTCACCTGTCTCCCTCCGCCCGCCTCACCTGTCTCCCTCCGCCCGCCTCACCTGTCTCCCTCCGCCCGCCTCACCTGTCTCCCTCCGCCCGCCTCACCTGTCTCCCTCCGCCCGCCTCACCTGTCTCCCTCCGCCCGCCTCACCTGTCTCCCTTCGCCCGCCTCACCTGTCTCCCTTCGCCCGCCTCACCTGTCTCCCTTCGCCCGCCTCACCTGTCTCCCTCCGCCCGCCTCACCTGTCTCCCTCCGCCCGCCTCACCTGTCTCCCTCCGCCCGCCTCACCTGTCTCCCTCCGCCCGCCTCACCTGTCTCCCTCCGCCCGCCTCACCTGTCTCCCTCCGCCCGCCTCACCTGTCTCCCTCCGCCCGCCTCACCTGTCTCCCTCCGCCTGCCTCACCTGTCTCCCTCCGCCTGCCTCACCTGTCTCCCTCCGCCTGCCTCACCTGTCTCCCTCCGCCTGCCTCACCTGTCTCCCTCCGCCTGCCTCACCTGTCTCCCTCCGCCTGCCTCACCTGTCTCCCTCCGCCTGCCTCACCTGTCTCCCTTCGCCTGCCTCACCTATCTCCCTTTGCCTGCCTCACCTGTCTCCCTCCGCCTGCCTCACCTGTCTCCCTCCGCCTGCCTCACCTGTCTCCCTTCGCCTGCCTCACCTGTCTCCCTTCGCCTGCCTCACCTGTCTCCCTCCGCCTGCCTCACCTGTCTCCCTCCGCCTGCCTCACCTGTCTCCCTTCGCCCGCCTCACCTCTCCCGGGGCAGCTCACAAAGTAGTCCCGGGTGTCGAGCGGTCTGGTTGAAAGGACCTCCCCACTGACAGGGTCAAAGCGAGTGAAGTTGATTCCTTTGAAGCAGTAATATCTCTCCAGCCAGCGGAAAGCGGCCGTACAGGGACCCAGAGCTGCCCAGTGACGCTGCTTCACCACGGGGACATCCATGGGGCTGTATATGTACACGGTGTCACCTGTGTGAGATATATACGTACACTATGTCACCTATGTGAAATATATAGGTAGCCCCGCTTGGATGGCTACTAGTTTATGTATTGGGTTAACTACCTTAAGGGGTTAACTGTGTGGGGTCACTCAGGTTACTCCCCTCTCTACCTTGTGTTACATGATGTCAGCACTAAGGGTATATATAGCCCACCCTTTGTTGTAGAAGCAGGTTCTTCAGAGTTCTGACTGGGATCCTCACTGTGAGTCCTGTATATATGTTTCTATGTGTCTAGTCTGCAGCTCGTTTGTTTATGTCACTGTTTATTATTTCCAGTTAAGTAGCATGCCCCGATATTCAGTAAGCACCTGTTAAAGGATCAGGAAGTCTACAGTAAGTTTGCCAGAGAAGGATGCCGCACTTTCAGGGTGCCTATACTATAACTCGTGCTCCTATAGGATAGGCCTATTCATCCTGTCTGTTTCTCGTATCACTGTCTCCCTGCAAGCTACTCCCCTACATTCTTATGCAATGGGTAACTAAACCTAAGTACCCCCTCTGGCTAGGACCGGAGCCTGCGGGGGGGGGGGATTCCGTGAGCTCTTATAGTCAACCCCGTGTATTGAGACTGGCAGTTCAATAAACACTTTTGTTTTATATAAGTTCCTGGCGCCCATTTCTATACTGCACTTTCATCAACGGCCGGCCCGCACTTACCCATGACCCGCATTGTCAGTTGATACCGAGGTAAGGTGGAGACCTGGTGGGAAATGGGACTGAACGAGGAGGAAGAGAATAAGATCTATCGAGAATGGCTCGAGAGTATGGATAGACTATTTTAGCCATGATGTGTTGTGGGATATGACCCTGGCCCCACGCCCAAAGTAAAACCACTAGTGTGGGTTCTGCCAGGCGTGCCCTTCTCCTTAACACTTGACCCAACACTTGACTCAACTTAGTTGGGCGGATTGTGTTGTTTGGGCCAGAAATATCAGTATTAATGGGTATGACTATCCTTATATCACTGAGGATATGATACGGATGGTAGACCATATTATAGCGCCCAGAAAGGGTAGATTAACGGATGCGTATTTGGCACATCGGTCAGGGCGTATATTCAGACCGAGTAGAATATGTGGATGAGAAGTTGCACACAAGAGTTCATTCGGTAGAAATACCAGATGGGAAGGAAGGTGCCGCGATTTGTAAGCCCGATCTGGCCCGTTATACCCAGGGAAATAAGGGTTGGGATAAACCGCCATATCTGAACCAGTGTATGGGTCAGTAAGATATATGTGCCTATGACATGACCCCATGTGCTACCATGTTCCCTGTTTATCATTACCCTATAACGACCAAATTACTGTTGGCCAATAAATATACCCTCTTGCAAATCGTGCCTCTTATCAATCCTTTAACAGGGCTGGTGATACATACAGTATTACTAACACTGAGAATGAGTAACACAGAGGAGTACCTTAGCTCTACTCATAGTAAGGGCTGTGTAACCCACTAGAATGTATGTGGGTAGTACAGAGGCGTACCATAGGGAGGTTAATTATCAATGTTTTATGAATGTTCATACAAAAAACTTGTGGTCGATTTTAATAGTACGCAGTGTACCGGAAGAGGCGCGTGCAGTGTACCGGAAGAGGCGCGCGCAGTGTACCGGAAGAGGCGCGCGCAGTGTACCGGAAGAGGCTCGCGCAGTGTACCGGAAGAGGCTCGCGCAGTGTACAGGGAAGAGGCGCGTGCAGTGTACAGGGAAGAGGCGCGCGCAGTGTACCGGAAGAGGCGCGTGCAGTGTACCGGAAGAGGCGCGTGCAGTGTACAGGGAAGAGGCGCGCGCAGTGTACAGGGAAGAGGCGCGCGCAGTGTACAGGGAAGAGGCGCGCGCAGTGTACAGGGAAGAGGCGAGCGCAGTGTACAGGAAGAGGCGCGCGCAGTGTACAGGGAAGAGGCGAGCGCAGTGTACAGGGAAGAGACGCGCGCAATGTACAGGAAGAGGCGCGCGCAGTGTACAGGGAAGAGGCTCGCGCAGTGTACAGGGAAGAGGCGCGCGCAGTGTACAGGGAAGAGGCGCGCGCAGTGTACAGGGAAGAGGCGCGCGCAGTGTACAGGGAAGAGGCGCGCGCAGTGTACAGGGAAGAGGCGCGCGCAGTGTACAGGGAAGAGGCGCGCGCAGTGTACAGGGAAGAGGCGCGCGCAGTGTACAGGGAAGAGGCGCGCGCAGTGTACAGGGAAGAGGCGAGCGCAGTGTACAGGGAAGAGGCGAGCGCAGTGTACAGGGAAGAGGCGAGCGCAGTGTACAGGGAAGAGGCGCGCGCAGTGTACAGGGAAGAGGCTCGCGCAGTATACAGGGAAGAGGCGCGCGCAGTGTACAGGGAAGAGGCTCGCGCAGTGTACAGGGAAGAGGCGAGCGCAGTGTACAGGGAAGAGGCGAGCGCAGTGTACAGGGAAGAGGCGAGCGCAGTGTACAGGGAAGAGGCGAGCGCAGTGTACAGGGAAGAGGCGAGCGCAGTGTACAGGGAAGAGGCGAGCGCAGTGTACAGGGAAGAGGCGAGCGCAGTGTACAGGGAAGAGGCGAGCGCAGTGTACAGGGAAGAGGCGAGCGCAGTGTACAGGGAAGAGGCGCGTGCAGTGTACAGGGAAGAGGCGAGCGCAGTGTACAGGGAAGAGGCGAGCGCAGTGTACAGGGAAGAGGCGAGCGCAGTGTACAGGGAAGAGGCGAGCGCAGTGTACAGGGAAGAGGCGAGCGCAGTGTACAGGGAAGAGGCGAGCGCAGTGTACAGGGAAGAGGCGCGCGCAGTATACAGGGAAGAGGCGCGCGCAGTGTACAGGGAAGAGGCTCGCGCAGTGTACAGGGAAGAGGCTCGCGCAGTGTACAGGGAAGAGGCTCGCGCAGTGTACAGGGAAGAGGCGCGCGCAGTATACAGGGAAGAGGCGAGCGCAGTGTACAGGGAAGAGGCGAGCGCAGTGTACAGGGAAGAGGCGCGCGCAGTGTACAGGGAAGAGGCGAGCGCAGTGTACAGGGAAGAGGCGAGCGCAGTGTACAGGGAAGAGGCGAGCGCAGTGTACAGGGAAGAGGCGAGCGCAGTATACAGGGAAGAGGCTCGCGCAGTGTACAGGGAAGAGGCTCGCGCAGTGTACAGGGAAGAGGCTCGCGCAGTATACAGGGAAGAGGCGAGCGCAGTGTACAGGGAAGAGACGCGCGCAGTGTACAGGGAAGAGGCGAGCGCAGTGTACAGGGAAGAGACGCGCGCAGTGTACAGGGAAGAGGCTCGCGCAGTGTACAGGGAAGAGGCTCGCACAGTGTACAGGGAAGAGGCGAGCGCAGTGTACAGGGAAGAGACGCGCGCAGTGTACAGGGAAGAGGCTCGCGCAGTGTACAGGGAAGAGGCTCGCCCAGTGTACAGGGAAGAGGCGCGTGCAGTGTACAGGGAAGAGGCGCGCGCAGTGTACAGGGAAGAGGCGAGCGCAGTGTACAGGGAAGAGGCGAGCGCAGTGTACAGGGAAGAGGCTCGCGCAGTGTACAGGGAAGAGGCGCGTGCAGTGTACAGGGAAGAGGCGAGCGCAGTATACAGGGAAGAGGCGAGCGCAATGTACAGGGAAGAGGCGAGCGCAGTGTACAGGGAAGAGGCGAGCGCAGTGTACAGGGAAGAGGCGAGCGCAGTGTACAGGGAAGAGGCGAGCGCAGTGTACAGGGAAGAGGCGAGCGCAGTGTACAGGGAAGAGGCGAGCGCAGTGTACAGGGAAGAGGCTCGCACAGTGTACAGGGAAGAGGCGAGCGCAGTGTACAGGGAAGAGGCTCGCGCAGTGTACAGGGAAGAGGCTCGCGCAGTGTACAGGGAAGAGGCTCGCGCAGTGTACAGGGAAGAGGCGAGCGCAGTGTACAGGGAAGAGGCTCGCGCAGTGTACAGGGAAGAGGCGAGCGCAGTGTACCGGGAAGAGGCTCGCGCAGTATACAGGGAAGAGGCGAGCGCAGTATACAGGGAAGAGGCTCGCGCAGTATACAGGGAAGAGGCTCGCGCAGTGTACAGGGAAGAGGCTCGCACAGTATACAGGGAAGAGGCGAGCGCAATGTACAGGGAAGAGGCTCGCGCAGTATACAGGGAAGAGGCTCGCGCAGTATACAGGGAAGAGGCGAGCGCAGTGTACAGGGAAGAGGCTCGCGCAGTATACAGGGAAGAGGCGAGCGCAGTATACAGGGAAGAGGCTCGCGCAGTATACAGGGAAGAGGCTCGCGCAGTGTACAGGGAAGAGGCTCGCACAGTATACAGGGAAGAGGCGAGCGCAATGTACAGGGAAGAGGCGAGCGCAGTGTACAGGGAAGAGGCTCGCACAGTGTACAGGGAAGAGGCGAGCGCAGTGTACAGGGAAGAGGCTCGCGCAGTGTACAGGGAAGAGGCTCGCACAGTATACAGGGAAGAGGCGAGCGCAATGTACAGGGAAGAGGCTCGCGCAGTATACAGGGAAGAGGCTCGCGCAGTATACAGGGAAGAGGCGAGCGCAGTGTACAGGGAAGAGGCTCGCGCAGTATACAGGGAAGAGGCGAGCGCAGTATACAGGGAAGAGGCTCGCGCAGTATACAGGGAAGAGGCTCGCGCAGTGTACAGGGAAGAGGCTCGCACAGTATACAGGGAAGAGGCGAGCGCAATGTACAGGGAAGAGGCGAGCGCAGTGTACAGGGAAGAGGCTCGCACAGTGTACAGGGAAGAGGCGAGCGCAGTGTACAGGGAAGAGGCGAGCGCAGTGTACAGGGAAGAGGCTCGCGCAGTATACAGGGAAGAGGCGCGCGCAGTGTACAGGGAAGAGGCGCGCGCAGTGTACAGGGAAGAGGCGAGCGCAGTGTACAGGGAAGAGGCGAGCGCAGTGTACAGGGAAGAGGCTCGCGCAGTGTACAGGGAAGAGGCGAGCGCAGTGTACAGGGAAGAGGCGAGCGCAGTGTACAGGGAAGAGGCGCGCGCAGTGTACAGGGAAGAGGCTCGCGCAGTGTACCGGGAAGAGGCGAGCGCAGTGTACAGGGAAGAGGCTCGCGCAGTGTACAGGGAAGAGGCGAGCGCAGTGTACAGGGAAGAGGCTCGCGCAGTATACAGGGAAGAGGCTCGCGCAGTGTACAGGGAAGAGGCGAGCGCAGTGTACAGGGAAGAGGCTCGCGCAGTGTACAGGGAAGAGGCGAGCGCAGTGTACAGGGAAGAGGCGCGCGCAGTGTACAGGGAAGAGGCGAGCGCAGTGTACAGGGAAGAGGCGAGCGCAGTGTACAGGGAAGAGGCGAGCGCAGTGTACAGGGAAGAGGCGAGCGCAGTGTACAGGGAAGAGGCGCATGCAGTGTACAGGGAAGAGGCTCGCGCAGTGTACAGGGAAGAGGCTCGCGCAGTGTACAGGGAAGAGGCTCGCGCAGTGTACAGGGAAGAGGCTCGCGCAGTGTACAGGGAAGAGGCTCGCGCAGTGTACAGGGAAGAGGCGAGCGCAGTGTACAGGGAAGAGGCTCGCACAGTGTACAGGGAAGAGGCGAGCGCAGTGTACAGGGAAGAGGCGAGCGCAGTGTACAGGGAAGAGGCTCGCGCAGTATACAGGGAAGAGGCGCGCGCAGTGTACAGGGAAGAGGCGCGCGCAGTGTACAGGGAAGAGGCGAGCGCAGTGTACAGGGAAGAGGCGAGCGCAGTGTACAGGGAAGAGGCTCGCGCAGTGTACAGGGAAGAGGCGAGCGCAGTGTACAGGGAAGAGGCGAGCGCAGTGTACAGGGAAGAGGCGCGCGCAGTGTACAGGGAAGAGGCTCGCGCAGTGTACCGGGAAGAGGCGAGCGCAGTGTACAGGGAAGAGGCTCGCGCAGTGTACAGGGAAGAGGCGAGCGCAGTGTACAGGGAAGAGGCTCGCGCAGTATACAGGGAAGAGGCTCGCGCAGTGTACAGGGAAGAGGCGAGCGCAGTGTACAGGGAAGAGGCTCGCGCAGTGTACAGGGAAGAGGCGAGCGCAGTGTACAGGGAAGAGGCGCGCGCAGTGTACAGGGAAGAGGCGCGCGCAGTGTACAGGGAAGAGGCGAGCGCAGTGTACAGGGAAGAGGCGAGCGCAGTGTACAGGGAAGAGGCGAGCGCAGTGTACAGGGAAGAGGCGCATGCAGTGTACAGGGAAGAGGCTCGCGCAGTGTACAGGGAAGAGGCTCGCGCAGTGTACAGGGAAGAGGCTCGCGCAGTGTACAGGGAAGAGGCGAGCGCAGTGTACAGGGAAGAGGCGAGCGCAGTGTACAGGGAAGAGGCGCATGCAGTGTACAGGGAAGAGGCTCGCGCAGTGTACAGGGAAGAGGCGAGCGCAGTGTACAGGGAAGAGGCGAGCGCAGTGTACAGGAAAGAGGCGCGCGCAGTGTACAGGGAAGAGGCGCGCGCAGTGTACAGGGAAGAGGCGCGCGCAGTGTACAGGGAAGAGGCGAGCGCAGTGTACAGGGAAGAGGCGCGTGCAGTGTACAGGGAAGAGGCGAGCGCAGTGTACAGGGAAGAGGCGCGCGCAGTGTACAGGGAAGAGGCGAGCGCAGTGTACAGGGAAGAGGCGCGTGCAGTGTACAGGGAAGAGGCGAGCGCAGTGTACAGGGAAGAGGCTCGCGCAGTGTACAGGGAAGAGGCTCGCGCAGTGTACAGGGAAGAGGCGCGCGCAGTGTACAGGGAAGAGGCGCGCGCAGTGTACAGGGAAGAGGCGCGTGCAGTGTACAGGGAAGAGGCGCGCGCAGTGTACAGGGAAGAGGCGCGCGCAGTGTACAGGGAAGAGGCGCGTGCAGTGTACAGGGAAGAGGCGAGCGCAGTGTACAGGGAAGAGGCGCGCGCAGTGTACAGGGAAGAGGCTCGCGCAGTGTACAGGGAAGAGGCTCGCGCAGTGTACAGGGAAGAGGCTCGCGCAGTGTACAGGGAAGAGGCGAGCGCAGTGTACAGGGAAGAGGCGCGCGCAGTGTACAGGGAAGAGGCTCGCGCAGTGTACCGGGAAGAGGCGAGCGCAGTGTACAGGGAAGAGGCGAGCGCAGTGTACCGGAAGAGGCGCGCGCAGTGTACAGGGAAGAGGCGCGCGCAGTGTACCGGAAGAGGCGCGTGCAGTGTACAGGGAAGAGGCGAGCGCAGTGTACAGGGAAGAGGCTTGCGCAGTGTACAGGGAAGAGGCTCGCGCAGTGTACAGGGAAGAGGCGAGCGCAGTGTACAGGGAAGAGGCGAGTGCAGTGTACAGGGAAGAGACGCGCGCAGTGTACAGGGAAGAGGCGAGCGCAGTGTACAGGGAAGAGGCTCGCGCAGTATACAGGGAAGAGGCGCGCGCAGTGTACAGGGAAGAGGCGCGCGCAGTGTACAGGGAAGAGGCGAGCGCAGTGTACAGGGAAGAGGCGAGCGCAGTGTACAGGGAAGAGGCGAGCGCAGTGTACAGGGAAGAGGCTCGCGCAGTGTACAGGGAAGAGGCGAGCGCAGTGTACAGGGAAGAGGCTCGCGCAGTATACAGGGAAGAGGCTCGCGCAGTGTACAGGGAAGAGGCGAGCGCAGTGTACAGGGAAGAGGCTCGCGCAGTGTACAGGGAAGAGGCGAGCGCAGTGTACCGGGAAGAGGCTCGCGCAGTATACAGGGAAGAGGCGAGCGCAGTATACAGGGAAGAGGCTCGCGCAGTATACAGGGAAGAGGCTCGCGCAGTGTACAGGGAAGAGGCTCGCACAGTATACAGGGAAGAGGCGAGCGCAATGTACAGGGAAGAGGCTCGCGCAGTATACAGGGAAGAGGCTCGCGCAGTATACAGGGAAGAGGCGAGCGCAGTGTACAGGGAAGAGGCTCGCGCAGTATACAGGGAAGAGGCGAGCGCAGTATACAGGGAAGAGGCTCGTGCAGTATACAGGGAAGAGGCGAGCGCAGTGTACAGGGAAGAGGCTCGCACAGTATACAGGGAAGAGGCGAGCGCAATGTACAGGGAAGAGGCGAGCGCAGTGTACAGGGAAGAGGCTCGCACAGTGTACAGGGAAGAGGCGAGCGCAGTGTACAGGGAAGAGGCGAGCGCAGTGTACAGGGAAGAGGCTCGCGCAGTGTACAGGGAAGAGGCGAGCGCAGTGTACAGGGAAGAGGCTCGCGCAGTATACAGGGAAGAGGCGCGCGCAGTGTACAGGGAAGAGGCGCGCGCAGTGTACAGGGAAGAGGCGAGCGCAGTGTACAGGGAAGAGGCTCGCGCAGTGTACAGGGAAGAGGCTCGCGCAGTGTACAGGGAAGAGGCGAGCGCAGTGTACAGGGAAGAGGCGAGCGCAGTGTACAGGGAAGAGGCTCGCGCAGTATACAGGGAAGAGGCTCGCGCAGTGTACAGGGAAGAGGCGAGCGCAGTGTACAGGGAAGAGGCTCGCGCAGTGTACAGGGAAGAGGCGAGCGCAGTGTACAGGGAAGAGGCGCGCGCAGTGTACAGGGAAGAGGCGAGCGCAGTGTACAGGGAAGAGGCGAGCGCAGTGTACAGGGAAGAGGCGAGCGCAGTGTACAGGGAAGAGGCGCATGCAGTGTACAGGAAGAGGCGCGTGCAGTGTACAGGGAAGAGGCGAGCGCAGTGTACAGGGAAGAGGCTCGCGCAGTGTACAGGGAAGAGGCTCGCGCAGTGTACAGGGAAGAGGCTCGCGCAGTGTACAGGGAAGAGGCGAGCGCAGTGTACAGGGAAGAGGCGAGCGCAGTGTACAGGGAAGAGGCGAGCGCAGTGTACAGGGAAGAGGCGCATGCAGTGTACAGGGAAGAGGCGAGCGCAGTGTACAGGGAAGAGGCTCGCGCAGTGTACAGGGAAGAGGCTCGCGCAGTGTACAGGGAAGAGGCGCGCGCAGTGTACAGGGAAGAGGCTCGCGCAGTGTACAGGGAAGAGGCGCGCGCAGTGTACAGGGAAGAGGCGAGCGCAGTGTACAGGGAAGAGGCTCGCACAGTGTACAGGGAAGAGGCGAGCGCAGTGTACAGGGAAGAGGCTCGCGCAGTGTACAGGGAAGAGGCTCGCGCAGTGTACAGGGAAGAGGCGAGCGCAGTGTACAGGGAAGAGGCGAGCGCAGTGTACAGGGAAGAGGCGAGCGCAGTGTACAGGAAAGAGGCGCGCGCAGTGTACAGGGAAGAGGCGCGCGCAGTGTACAGGGAAGATGCTCGCGCAGTGTACAGGGAAGAGGCTCGCGCAGTGTACAGGGAAGAGGCGCGTGCAGTGTACAGGGAAGAGGCGAGCGCAGTGTACAGGGAAGAGGCGCGCGCAGTGTACAGGGAAGAGGCGAGCGCAGTGTACAGGGAAGAGGCGCGTGCAGTGTACAGGGAAGAGGCGAGCGCAGTGTACAGGGAAGAGGCGAGCGCAGTGTACAGGGAAGAGGCTCGCGCAGTGTACAGGGAAGAGGCGCGCGCAGTGTACAGGGAAGAGGCGCGCGCAGTGTACAGGGAAGAGGCGCGCGCAGTGTACAGGGAAGAGGCGCGCGCAGTGTACAGGGAAGAGACGCGCGCAGTGTACAGGGAAGAGGCGAGCGCAGTGTACAGGGAAGAGGCGAGCGCAGTGTACAGGGAAGAGGCGCGCGCAGTGTACAGGGAAGAGGCGCGCGCAGTGTACAGGGAAGAGGCGCGCGCAGTGTACAGGGAAGAGGCGCGCGCAGTGTACAGGGAAGAGGCGAGCGCAGTGTACAGGGAAGAGGCTCGCGCAGTGTACAGGGAAGAGGCGAGCGCAGTATACAGGGAAGAGGCGAGCGCAGTATACAGGGAAGAGGCGAGCGCAGTGTACAGGGAAGAGGCGAGCGCAGTGTACAGGGAAGAGGCGAGCGCAGTGTACAGGGAAGAGACGCGCGCAATGTACAGGGAAGAGGCGCGTGCAGTGTACAGGGAAGAGGCTCGCGCAGTGTACAGGGAAGAGGCTCGCGCAGTGTACAGGGAAGAGGCTCGCGCAGTGTACAGGGAAGAGGCGAGCGCAGTGTACAGGGAAGAGGCTCGCGCAGTGTACAGGGAAGAGGCGAGCGCAGTGTACAGGGAAGAGGCGAGCGCAGTGTACAGGGAAGAGGCGAGCGCAGTGTACAGGGAAGAGGCGAGCGCAGTATACAGGGAAGAGGCGCGTGCAGTGTACAGGGAAGAGGCGAGCGCAGTGTACAGGGAAGAGGCTCGCGCAGTGTACAGGGAAGAGGCTCGCGCAGTGTACAGGGAAATTTTAATTGCATTGTCGGCCACGCCTCCGGACGCTTCCGGACGCCTCCGGACGCGTGCACGAGCCCCTGCTAAAGCCGCTCTCATTGTGGCTGCAGGAGCTCACTGCCAAGCGTCAGCGCGGGTCAGTGACTAAGTGCTGACCATGCCCGCGGCTGGAGAGGCACGCGCAGCGGCATAACTATTGTGTTACTAAACCCCACACTGGGGGGGGGGGAGGGGGGGGCTGCAGGCCGCCCGGTCAGCGCTGTTGCTGCTAGATGCTCCATCCCCTGCAGCCTTATCATCTTAGACAGACAGACAGACAGGCAGACAGACAGGCAGACAGGCAGACAGACAGGCAGGCAGGCAGGCAGACAGGCAGACAGACAGACAGGCAGGCAGACAGACGGGCAGACAGGCAGGCAGGCAGGCAGACAGACAGTCAGGCAGACAGGCAGGCAGGCAGACAGGCAGGCAGACAGGCAGGCAGACAGGCAGACAGGCAGACAGACAGGCAGACAGACAGGCAGACAGGCAGGCAGACAGGCAGACAGACAGGCAGACAGGCAGACAGGCAGGCAGACAGGCAGACAGGCAGACAGGCAGGCAGACAGGCAGTCAGGCAGTCAGGCAGTCAGGCAGACAGTCAGGCAGACAGGCAGGCAGACAGGCAGGCAGACAGGCAGGCAGACAGACAGGCAGACAGGCAGACAGGCAGACAGGCAGGCAGGCAGGCAGGCAGGCAGACAGGCAGACAGGCAGACAGGCAGGCAGACAGGCAGTCAGGCAGGCAGGCAGGCAGACAGGCAACCAGACAGGCAGACAGACAGGCAGACAGACAGACAGGCAGACAGCCAGACAGGCAGACAGGCAGACAGGCAGACAGGCAGACAGGCAGTTAACAGACTTTTGGTCCTGTCCGCTTTCCTATACAGAGGAGGGATATTTATCCACATCACCCTTTAGGATTGGATCATGTGTCAAAATGCCTCAATGTCATCTCATGCCGCCCAGGTTCCACAGAGCACCCGCCCCGGTTCCACAGAGCACCCCAACCCAGTTCAGCAGAGCACCGTGGTTCCGCAGAGCACCCTGCCCAGGTTCCGCAGAGCACCCCGACTCGGTTCCGCAGAGCACCGTGGTTCCGCAGAGCACACGCCCCGGTTCCGCAGAGCACCCGCCCCGGTTCCGCAGAGCACCCCGACTCTGTTCCGCAGAGCACCGTGGTTCCGCAGAGCACCCTGCCCAGGTTCCGCAGAGCACCCGCCCCGGTTCCGCAGAGCACCCCGACTCGGTTACGCAGAGCACCCCGACTCGGTTACGCAGAGCACCGTGGTTCCACAGAGCACCGCCCAGGTTCCGCAGAGCACCCGCCCCGGTTTTGCAGAGCAACCTGCCCAGGTTCCGCAGAGCACCCCGACTCGGTTCCGCAGAGCACCGTGGTTCCGCAGAGTGCCCCGGTTCTGCAGAGCACCCCGCCCCGGCTCCGCAGATCATCCCGCCCCAGTTCCTCACTCCGCACTGGCTCACCCTTGAAGAAGATGACGCTGTCCGTCTGGCACTCGCCCGCGTGACACTCCACCGCCGCGTCCACATTGTCCGGGACCCCGGGGAACTCCTGGCTGATGGGACGGGGGTACCCCGCTAACAGGTGGCCTTCATAGAACCCCCAAACATCAGAACCCTGAAACAGAACCAGACACAGGGTGAGGGGGCGCTGTATAGTGAGGGGTGCACGGGAGGAAGGGCTGTATAGTGAGGGTGTGCACGGGAGGAAGGGCTGTATAGTGAGGGTGTGCACGGGAGGAGGCGCTGTATAGTGAGGGTGTGCACGGGAGGAAGGGCTGTATAGTGAGGGTGTGCACGGGAGGAGGCGCTGTATAGTGAGGGTGTGCACGGGAGGAGGCGCTGTATAGTGAGGGTGTGCACGGGAGGAGGCGCTGTATAGTGAGGGGTGCACGGGAGGAAGGGCTGTATAGTGAGGGTGTGCACGGGAGGAAGGGCTGTATAGTGAGGGTGTACATGGGAGGAAGGGCTGTATAGTGAGGGTGTGCACGGGAGGAAGGGCTGTATAGTGAGGGTGTGCACGGGAGGAGGCGCTGTATAGTGAGGGTGTGCACGGGAGGAGGCGCTGTATAGTGAGGGTGTGCACGGGAGGAGGCGCTGTATAGTGAGGGTGTGCACGGGAGGAGGCGCTGTATAGTGAGGGTGTGCACGGGAGGAGGCGCTGTATAGTGAGGGTGTGCACGGGAGGAAGGGCTGTATAGTGAGGGTGTGCACGGGAGGAGGCGCTGTATAGTGAGGGTGTGTATCTGTGTGCGGTGCTCCTGGTTGTGTATCTGTGTGCGGTGCTCCTGGTTGTGTATCTGTGTGCGGTGCTCCTGGTTGTGTAGCTGTGTGCGGTGCTCCTGGGTGTGTCGCTGTGTGCGGTGCTCCTGGTTGTGTATCTGTGTGCGGTGCTCCTGGTTGTGTATCTGTGTGCGGTGCTCCTGGGTGTGTATCTGTGTGCGGTGCTCCTGGTTGTGTATCTGTGTGCGGTGCTCCTGGTTGTGTAGCTGTGTGCGGTGCTCCTGGTTGTGTAGCTGTGTGTGGTGCTCCTGGTTGTGTAGCTGTGTGCGGTGCTCCTGGTTGTGTATCTGTGTGCGGTGCTCCTGGTTGTGTAGCTGTGTGCGGTGCTCCTGGTTGTGTATCTGTGTGCGGTGCTCCTGGGTGTGTCGCTGTGTGCGGTGCTCCTGGTTGTGTATCTGTGTGCGGTGCTCCTGGTTGTGTATCTGTGTGCGGTGCTCCTGGGTGTGTCGCTGTGTGCTGTGCTCCTGGGTGTGTCGCTGTGTGCGGTGCTCCTGGTTGTGTAGCTGTGTGCGGTGCTCCTGGTTGTGTAGCTGTGTGCGGTGCTCCTGGTTGTATGTGTGCGGTGCTCCTGGTTGTGTAGCTGTGTGCGGTGCTCCTGGTTGTGTAGCTGTGTGCGGTGCTCCTGGTTGTGTATCTGTGTGCGGTGCTCCTGGTTGTGTATCTGTGTGCTGTGCTCCTGGTTGTGTATCTGTGTGCGGTGCTCCTGGTTGTGTATCTGTGTGCGGTGCTCCTGGTTGTGTAGCTGTGTGCGGTGCTCCTGGTTGTGTAGCTGTGTGCTGTGCTCCTGGTTGTGTCCCTGTGTGCTGTGCTCCTGGTTGTGTATCTGTGTGCGGTGCTCCTGGTTGTGTCGCTGTGTGCGGTGCTCCTGGTTGTGTAGCTGTGTGCGGTGCTCCTGGTTGTGTAGCTGTGTGCGGTGCTCCTGGTTGTGTATCTGTGTGCGGTGCTCCTGGTTGTGTCGCTGTGTGCGGTGCTCCTGGTTGTGTAGCTGTGTGCGGTGCTCCTGGTTGTGTAGCTGTGTGCGGTGCTCCTGGTTGTGTATCTGTGTGCGGTGCTCCTGGTTGTGTCGCTGTGTGCGGTGCTCCTGGTTGTGTATCTGTGTGCGGTGCTCCTGGTTGTGTATCTGTGTGCGGTGCTCCTGGCTGTGTATCTGTGTGCGGTGCTCCTGGTTGTGTCGCTGTGTGCGGTGCTCCTGGTTGTGTATCTGTGTGCTGTGCTCCTGGGTGTGTCGCTGTGTGCGGTGCTCCTGGGTGTGTAGCTGTGTGCGGTGCTCCTGGTTGTGTATCTGTGTGCGGTGCTCCTGGTTGTGTCGCTGTGTGCGGTGCTCCTGGTTGTGTCGCTGTGTGCGGTGCTCCTGGTTGTGTATCTGTGTGCGGTGCTCCTGGTTGTGTAGCTGTGTGCGGTGCTCCTGGTTGTATGTGTGCGGTGCTCCTGGTTGTGTAGCTGTGTGCGGTGCTCCTGGTTGTGTATCTGTGTGCGGTGCTCCTGGTTGTGTAGCTGTGTGCGGTGCTCCTGGTTGTGTCCCTGTGTGCTGTGCTCCTGGTTGTGTATCTGTGTGCGGTGCTCCTGGTTGTGTATCTGTGTGCGGTGCTCCTGGTTGTGTATCTGTGTGCGGTGCTCCTGGTTGTGTAGCTGTGTGCGGTGCTCCTGGTTGTGTAGCTGTGTGCGGTGCTCCTGTTTGTGTAGCTGTGTGCGGTGCTCCTGGTTGTGTAGCTGTGTGCGGTGCTCCTGGCTGTGTATCTGTGTGCGGTGCTCCTGGTTGTGTAGCTGTGAGCGGTGCTCCTGGTTGTGTATCTGTGTGCGGTGCTCCTGGTTGTGTCGCTGTGTGCGGTGCTCCTGGTTGTGTAGCTGTGTGCGGTGCTCCTGGTTGTGTCCCTGTGTGCTGTGCTCCTGGTTGTGTATCTGTGTGCGGTGCTCCTGGTTGTGTAGCTGTGTGCGGTGCGCCTGGTTGTGTCGCTGTGTGCGGTGCTCCTGGTTGTGTATCTGTGTGCGGTGCTCCTGGTTGTGTAGCTGTGTGCGGTGCTCCTGGTTGTGTAGCTGTGTGCGGTGCTCCTGGTTGTGTATCTGTGTGCGGTGCTCCTGGTTGTGTAGATGTGTGCTGTGCTCCTGGTTGTGTATCTGTGTGCGGTGCTCCTGGCTGTGTATCTGTGTGCGGTGCTCCTGGTTGTGTCGCTGTGTGCGGTGCTCCTGGTTGTGTAGCTGTGTGCTGTGCTCCTGGTTGTATGTGTGCGGTGCTCCTGGTTGTGTCGCTGTGTGCGGTGCTCCTGGTTGTGTAGCTGTGTGCTGTGCTCCTGGTTGTGTAGCTGTGTGCGGTGCTCCTGGTTGTGTATCTGTGTGCTGTGCTCCTGGTTGTGTCCCTGTGTGCTGTGCTCCTGGTTGTGTATCTGTGTGCGGTGCTCCTGGTTGTGTAGCTGTGTGCGGTGCTCCTGGTTGTGTATCTGTGTGCTGTGCTCCTGGTTGTGTCCCTGTGTGCTGTGCTCCTGGTTGTGTATCTGTGTGCGGTGCTCCTGGTTGTGTAGCTGTGTGCGGTGCTCCTGGTTGTGTAGCTGTGTGCGGTGCTCCTGGTTGTGTAGCTGTGTGCGGTGCTCCTGGTTGTGTAGCTGTGTGCGGTGCTCCTGGTTGTGTAGCTGTGTGCGGTGCTCCTGGTTGTGTATCTGTGTGCGGTGCTCCTGGTTGTATGTGTGCGGTGCTCCTGGTTGTATGTGTGCGGTGCTCCTGGTTGTGTCGCTGTGTGCGGTGCTCCTGGTTGTGTAGCTGTGTGCTGTGCTCCTGGTTGTGTCCCTGTGTGCGGTGCTCCTGGTTGTGTATCTGTGTGCGGTGCTCCTGGTTGTGTATCTGTGTGCGGTGCTCCTGGTTGTGTATCTGTGTGCGGTGCTCCTGGTTGTGTAGCTGTGTGCGGTGCTCCTGGCTGTGTAGCTGTGTGCGGTGCTCCTGGTTGTGTAGCTGTGTGCGGTGCTCCTGGTTGTGTAGCTGTGTGCGGTGCTCCTGGCTGTGTAGCTGTGTGCGGTGCGCCTGGTTGTGTAGCTGTGTGTGGTGCTCCTGGTTGTGTAGCTGTGTGCGGTGCTCCTGGTTGTGTATCTGTGTGCGGTGCTCCTGGTTGTGTCGCTGTGTGCGGTGCTCCTGGTTGTGTAGCTGTGTGCGGTGCTCCTGGTTGTGTCGCTGTGTGCGGTGCTCCTGGTTGTGTCGCTGTGTGCGGTGCTCCTGGCTGTGTAGCTGTGTGCGGTGCTCCTGGTTGTGTAGCTGTGTGCGGTGCTCCTGGTTGTGTAGCTGTGTGCGGTGCTCCTGGTTGTGTATCTGTGTGCGGTGCTCCTGGCTGTGTATCTGTGTGCGGTGCTCCTGGTTGTGTATCTGTGTGCGGTGCTCCTGGTTGTATGTGTGCTGTGCTCCTGGTTGTGTAGCTGTGTGCGGTGCTCCTGGTTGTGTATCTGTGTGCGGTGCTCCTGGTTGTGTATCTGTGTGCGGTGCTCCTGGTTGTGTAGCTGTGTGCGGTGCTCCTGGTTGTGTAGCTGTGTGCTGTGCTCCTGGTTGTGTATCTGTGTGCGGTGCTCCTGGTTGTGTATCTGTGTGCGGTGCTCCTGGTTGTGTAGCTGTGTGTGGTGCTCCTGGTTGTGTCGCTGTGTGCTGTGCTCCTGGATGTGTAGCTGTGTGCGGTGCTCCTGGTTGTGTAGCTGTGTGCGGTGCTCCTGGTTGTGTAGCTATGTGCGGTGCTCCTAGTTGTGTAGCTATGTGCGGTGCTCCTAGTTGTGTAGCTGTGTGCGGTGCTCCTGGTTGTGTAGCTGTGTGCGGTGCTCCTGGTTGTGTAGCTGTGTGCGGTGCTCCTGGTTGTGTATCTGTGTGCGGTGCTCCTGGTTGTGTAGCTGTGTGCGGTGCTCCTGGTTGTGTAGCTGTGTGCGGTGCTCCTGGTTGTGTAGCTGTGTGCGGTGCTCCTGGTTGTGTATCTGTGTGCGGTGCTCCTGGTTGTGTAGCTGTGTGCGGTGCTCCTGGTTGTGTATCTGTGTGCGGTGCTCCTGGTTGTGTAGCTGTGTGCGGTGCTCCTGGTTGTGTAGCTATGTGCGGTGCTCCTGGTTGTGTAGCTATGTGCGGTGCTCCTAGTTGTGTAGCTGTGTGCGGTGCTCCTGGTTGTGTAGCTGTGTGCGGTGCTCCTGGTTGTGTAGCTGTGTGCGGTGCTCCTGGTTGTGTATCTGTGTGCGGTGCTCCTGGTTGTGTAGCTGTGTGCGGTGCTCCTGGTTGTGTATCTGTGTGCGGTGCTCCTGGTTGTGTAGCTGTGTGCGGTGCTCCTGGTTGTGTAGCTGTGTGCGGTGCTCCTGGTTGTGTATCTGTGTGCGGTGCTCCTGGTTGTGTAGCTGTGTGCGGTGCTCCTGGTTGTGTAGCTGTGTGCGGTGCTCCTGGTTGTGTAGCTGTGTGCGGTGCTCCTGGTTGTGTATCTGTGTGCGGTGCTCCTGGTTGTGTAGCTGTGTGCGGTGCTCCTGGTTGTGTATCTGTGTGCGGTGCTCCTGGTTGTGTAGCTGTGTGCGGTGCTCCTGGTTGTGTAGCTGTGTGCGGTGCTCCTGGTTGTGTATCTGTGTGCGGTGCTCCTGGTTGTGTAGCTGTGTGCGGTGCTCCTGGTTGTGTAGCTGTGTGCTGTGCTCCTGGTTGTGTAGCTGTGTGCTGTGCTCCTGGTTGTGTAGCTGTGTGCGGTGCTCCTGGTTGTGTAGCTGTGTGCGGTGCTCCTGGTTGTGTCGCTGTGTGCGGTGCTCCTGGTTGTGTATCTGTGTGCGGTGCTCCTGGTTGTGTATCTGTGTGCGGTGCTCCTGGTTGTGTCGCTGTGTGCGGTGCTCCTGGTTGTGTAGCTATGTGCGGTGCTCCTAGTTGTGTAGCTGTGTGCGGTGCTCCTGGTTGTGTAGCTGTGTGCGGTGCTCCTGGTTGTGTAGCTGTGTGCGGTGCTCCTGGTTGTGTAGATGTGTGCTGTGCTCCTGGTTGTGTAGCTGTGTGCGGTGCTCCTGGTTGTGTAGCTGTGTGCGGTGCTCCTGGTTGTGTATCTGTGTGCGGTGCTCCTGGTTGTGTAGCTGTGTGCGGTGCTCCTGGTTGTGTAGCTGTGTGCGGTGCTCCTGGTTGTGTAGCTGTGTGCGGTGCTCCTGGTTGTGTATCTGTGTGCGGTGCTCCTGGTTGTGTAGCTGTGTGCGGTGCTCCTGGTTGTGTAGCTGTGTGCGGTGCTCCTGGTTGTGTATCTGTGTGCGGTGCTCCTGGTTGTGTAGCTGTGTGCTGTGCTCCTGGTTGTGTCCCTGTGTGCTGTGCTCCTGGTTGTGTATCTGTGTGCGGTGCTCCTGGTTGTGTCCCTGTGTGCTGTGCTCCTGGTTGTGTATCTGTGTGCGGTGCTCCTGGTTGTGTATCTGTGTGCGGTGCTCCTGGTTGTGTATCTGTGTGCGGTGCTCCTGGTTGTGTCGCTGTGTGCGGTGCTCCTGGTTGTGTATCTGTGTGCGGTGCTCCTGGTTGTGTATCTGTGTGCGGTGCTCCTGGTTGTGTAGCTGTGTGCGGTGCTCCTGGTTGTGTAGCTGTGTGCTGTGCTCCTGGTTGTGTAGCTGTGTGCGGTGCTCCTGGTTGTGTAGCTGTGTGCTGTGCTCCTGGTTGTGTAGCTGTGTGCGGTGCTCCTGGCTGTGTATCTGTGTGCGGTGCTCCTGGTTGTGTCGCTGTGTGCGGTGCTCCTGGTTGTGTATCTGTGTGCGGTGCTCCTGGTTGTGTATCTGTGTGCGGTGCTCCTGGTTGTGTAGCTGTGTGCGGTGCTCCTGGTTGTGTATCTGTGTGCGGTGCTCCTGGTTGTGTAGCTGTGTGCGGTGCTCCTGGTTGTGTCGCTGTGTGCGGTGCTCCTGGTTGTGTAGCTGTGTGCGGTGCTCCTGGTTGTATGTGTGCGGTGCTCCTGGTTGTGTAGCTGTGTGCGGTGCTCCTGTTTGTGTAGCTGTGTGCGGTGCTCCTGGTTGTGTAGCTGTGTGCGGTGCTCCTGGTTGTGTATCTGTGTGCGGTGCTCCTGGTTGTGTAGCTGTGTGCGGTGCTCCTGGTTGTGTAGCTGTGTGCGGTGCTCCTGGTTGTGTATCTGTGTGCGGTGCTCCTGGCTGTGTATCTGTGTGCGGTGCTCCTGGTTGTGTCGCTGTGTGCGGTGCTCCTGGTTGTGTAGCTGTGTGCGGTGCTCCTGGTTGTATGTGTGCGGTGCTCCTGGTTGTGTAGCTGTGTGCGGTGCTCCTGGTTGTGTAGCTGTGTGCGGTGCTCCTGTTTGTGTAGCTGTGTGCGGTGCTCCTGGTTGTGTAGCTGTGTGCGGTGCTCCTGGTTGTGTATCTGTGTGCGGTGCTCCTGGTTGTGTAGCTGTGTGCGGTGCTCCTGGTTGTGTAGCTGTGTGCGGTGCTCCTGTTTGTATGTGTGCGGTGCTCCTGGTTGTGTCGCTGTGTGCGGTGCTCCTGGTTGTGTAGCTGTGTGCGGTGCTCCTGGTTGTGTAGCTGTGTGCGGTGCTCCTGTTTGTGTAGCTGTGTGCGGTGCTCCTGGTTGTGTATCTGTGTGCGGTGCTCCTGGTTGTGTAGCTGTGTGCGGTGCTCCTGGTTGTGTAGCTGTGTGCGGTGCTCCTGGTTGTGTAGCTGTGTGCGGTGCTCCTGGTTGTGTAGCTGTGTGCGGTGCTCCTGGTTGTGTAGCTGTGTGCGGTGCTCCTGGTTGAGTAGCTGTGTGCGGTGCTCCTGGTTGTGTAGCTGTGTGCTGTGCTCCTGGTTGTGTATCTGTGTGCGGTGCTCCTGGTTGTGTAGCTGTGTGCTGTGCTCCTGGTTGTGTATCTGTGTGCGGTGCTCCTGGTTGTGTAGCTGTGTGCGGTGCTCCTGGTTGTGTAGCTGTGTGCGGTGCTCCTGGTTGTGTAGCTGTGTGTGGTGCTCCTGGTTGTGTAGCTGTGTGCGGTGCTCCTGGTTGTGTCGCTGTGTGCGGTGCTCCTGGTTGTGTAGCTGTGTGCGGTGCTCCTGGTTGTGTAGCTGTGTGCGGTGCTCCTGGTTGTGTCCCTGTGTGCTGTGCTCCTGGTTGTGTATCTGTGTGCGGTGCTCCTGGTTGTGTAGCTGTGTGCTGTGCTCCTGGTTGTGTATCTGTGTGCGGTGCTCCTGGTTGTGTAGCTGTGTGCGGTGCTCCTGGTTGTGTAGCTGTGTGCGGTGCTCCTGGTTGTGTAGCTGTGTGTGGTGCTCCTGGTTGTGTAGCTGTGTGCGGTGCTCCTGGTTGTGTCGCTGTGTGCGGTGCTCCTGGTTGTGTAGCTGTGTGCGGTGCTCCTGGTTGTGTAGCTGTGTGCGGTGCTCCTGGTTGTGTATCTGTGTGCTGTGCTCCTGGTTGTGTAGCTGTGTGCGGTGCTCCTGGTTGTGTAGCTGTGTGCGGTGCTCCTGGTTGTGTAGCTGTGTGTGGTGCTCCTGGTTGTGTAGCTGTGTGCGGTGCTCCTGGTTGTGTAGCTGTGTGCGGTGCTCCTGGTTGTGTAGCTGTGTGCGGTGCTCCTGGTTGTGTAGCTGTGTGCGGTGCTCCTGGTTGTGTAGCTGTGTGCGGTGCTCCTGGTTGTGTCGCTGTGTGCAGTGCTCCTGGTTGTGTAGCTGTGTGCGGTGCTCCTGGTTGTGTAGCTGTGTGCGGTGCTCCTGGTTGTGTAGCTGTGTGTGGTGCTCCTGGTTGTGTAGCTGTGTGCGGTGCTCCTGGTTGTGTCGCTGTGTGCGGTGCTCCTGGTTGTGTAGCTGTGTGCGGTGCTCCTGGTTGTGTAGCTGTGTGCGGTGCTCCTGGTTGTGTCCCTGTGTGCTGTGCTCCTGGTTGTGTATCTGTGTGCTGTGCTCCTGGTTGTGTAGCTGTGTGCGGTGCTCCTGGTTGTGTAGCTGTGTGCGGTGCTCCTGGTTGTGTCGCTGTGTGCGGTGCTCCTGGTTGTGTCGCTGTGTGCGGTGCTCCTGGTTGTGTATCTGTGTGCGGTGCTCCTGGGTGTGTCCCTGTGTGCTGTGCTCCTGGTTGTGTAGCTGTGTGCGGTGCTCCTGGTTGTGTATCTGTGTGCGGTGCTCCTGGTTGTGTAGCTGTGTGCGGTGCTCCTGGTTGTGTCGCTGTGTGCGGTGCTCCTGGTTGTGTAGCTGTGTGCGGTGCTCCTGGTTGTGTAGCTGTGTGCGGTGCTCCTGGTTGTGTAGCTGTGTGCGGTGCTCCTGGTTGTGTCGCTGTGTGCGGTGCTCCTGGTTGTGTATCTGTGTGCGGTGCTCCTGGTTGTGTATCTGTGTGCGGTGCTCCTGGTTGTGTAGCTGTGTGCGGTGCTCCTGGTTGTGTAGCTGTGTGCTGTGCTCCTGGTTGTGTAGCTGTGTGTGGTGCTCCTGGTTGTGTAGCTGTGTGCGGTGCTCCTGGTTGTGTAGCTGTGTGTGGTGCTCCTGGTTGTGTAGCTGTGTGCGGTGCTCCTGGTTGTGTAGCTGTGTGCGGTGCTCCTGGTTGTGTAGCTGTGTGCGGTGCTCCTGGTTGTGTAGCTGTGTGCGGTGCTCCTGGTTGTGTATCTGTGTGCGGTGCTCCTGGTTGTGTATCTGTGTGCGGTGCTCCTGGTTGTGTAGCTGTGTGTGGTGCTCCTGGTTGTGTAGCTGTGTGCGGTGCTCCTGGTTGTGTAGCTGTGTGCGGTGCTCCTGGTTGTGTAGCTGTGTGCTGTGCTCCTGGTTGTGTATCTGTGTGCGGTGCTCCTGGGTGTGTCGCTGTGTGCGGTGCTCCTGGGTGTGTCGCTGTGTGCGGTGCTCCTGGTTGTGTATCTGTGTGCGGTGCTCCTGGTTGTGTAGCTGTGTGCGGTGCTCCTGGTTGTGTATCTGTGTGCGGTGCTCCTGGTTGTGTATCTGTGTGCGGTGCTCCTGGTTGTGTATCTGTGTGCGGTGCTCCTGGTTGTGTAGCTGTGTGCGGTGCTCCTGGTTGTGTAGCTGTGTGCGGTGCTCCTGGTTGTGTCGCTGTGTGCGGTGCTCCTGGTTGTGTAGCTGTGTGCGGTGCTCCTGGTTGTGTAGCTGTGTGCGGTGCTCCTGGTTGTGTAGCTGTGTGCGGTGCTCCTGGTTGTGTCGCTGTGTGCGGTGCTCCTGGTTGTGTAGCTGTGTGTGGTGCTCCTGGTTGTGTCGCTGTGTGCGGTGCTCCTGGTTGTGTAGCTGTGTGCGGTGCTCCTGGGTGTGTAGCTGTGTGCGGTGCTCCTGGTTGTGTATCTGTGTGCGGTGCTCCTGGTTGTGTATCTGTGTGCGGTGCTCCTGGTTGTGTCGCTGTGTGCGGTGCTCCTGGTTGTATGTGTGCGGTGCTCCTGGTTGTGTAGCTGTGTGCGGTGCTCCTGGTTGTGTAGCTGTGTGCGGTGCTCCTGGCTGTGTCGCTGTGTGCGGTGCTCCTGGTTGTGTAGCTGTGTGCGGTGCTCCTGGTTGTGTATCTGTGTGCGGTGCTCCTGGTTGTGTAGCTGTGTGCGGTGCTCCTGGGTGTGTCGCTGTGTGCGGTGCTCCTGGTTGTGTAGCTGTGTGCGGTGCTCCTGGGTGTGTAGCTGTGTGCGGTGCTCCTGGGTGTGTCGCTGTGTGCGGTGCTCCTGGTTGTGTAGCTGTGTGCGGTGCTCCTGGTTGAGTAGCTGTGTGCGGTGCTCCTGGTTGTGTATCTGTGTGCGGTGCTCCTGGTTGTGTAGCTGTGTGCGGTGCTCCTGGTTGTGTATCTGTGTGCGGTGCTCCTGGTTGTGTAGCTGTGTGCGGTGCTCCTGGTTGTGTATCTGTGTGCGGTGCTCCTGGGTGTGTAGCTGTGTGTGGTGCTCCTGGTTGTGTAGCTGTGTGCGGTGCTCCTGGTTGTGTATCTGTGTGCGGTGCTCCTGGTTGTGTAGCTGTGTGCGGTGCTCCTGGCTGTGTATCTGTGTGCGGTGCTCCTGGTTGTGTATCTGTGTGCGGTGCTCCTGGTTGTGTAGCTGTGTGCGGTGCTCCTGGTTGTGTAGCTGTGTGCGGTGCTCCTGGTTGTGTAGCTGTGTGCGGTGCTCCTGGGTGTGTCGCTGTGTGCGGTGCTCCTGGGTGTGTCGCTGTGTGCTGTGCTCCTGGTTGTGTAGCTGTGTGCGGTGCTCCTGGTTGTGTAGCTGTGTGCGGTGCTCCTGGTTGTGTAGCTGTGTGCGGTGCTCCTGGTTGTGTATCTGTGTGCGGTGCTCCTGGTTGTGTATCTGTGTGCGGTGCTCCTGGTTGTGTAGCTGTGTGCGGTGCTCCTGGTTGTGTAGCTGTGTGCGGTGCTCCTGGTTGTGTAGCTGTGTGCTGTGCTCCTGGTTGTGTAGCTGTGTGCGGTGCTCCTGGTTGTGTAGCTGTGT
The DNA here is from genome assembly GCF_040206685.1 of Ascaphus truei. Classification (NCBI taxonomy): domain Eukaryota; kingdom Metazoa; phylum Chordata; class Amphibia; order Anura; family Ascaphidae; genus Ascaphus; species Ascaphus truei. The sequence continues at coordinate 1,095,145 of NC_134485.1, read as the reverse complement.
GCGGTGCTCCTGGTTGTGTATCTGTGTGCGGTGCTCCTAGTTGTGTAGCTGTGTGCGGTGCTCCTGGTTGTGTAGCTGTGTGCGGTGCTCCTGGTTGTGTATCTGTGTGCGGTGCTCCTGGTTGTGTAGCTGTGTGCGGTGCTCCTGGTTGTGTATCTGTGTGCGGTGCTCCTGGTTGTGTATCTGTGTGCGGTGCTCCTGGCTGTGTCGCTGTGTGCGGTGCTCCTGGTTGTGTAGCTGTGTGCGGTGCTCCTGGTTGTGTAGCTGTGTGCGGTGCTCCTGGTTGTGTAGCTGTGTGCGGTGCTCCTGGTTGTGTATCTGTGTGCGGTGCTCCTGGTTGTGTAGCTGTGTGCGGTGCTCCTGGTTGTGTAGCTGTGTGCGGTGCTCCTGGTTGTGTCCCTGTGTGCGGTGCTCCTGGTTGTGTAGCTGTGTGCGGTGCTCCTGGTTGTGTATCTGTGTGCGGTGCTCCTGGTTGTGTAGCTGTGTGCGGTGCTCCTGGTTGTGTAGCTGTGTGCGGTGCTCCTGGTTGTGTAGCTGTGTGTGGTGCTCCTGGTTGTGTATCTGTGTGCGGTGCTCCTGGTTGTATGTGTGCGGTGCTCCTGGTTGTGTAGCTGTGTGCGGTGCTCCTGGTTGTGTATCTGTGTGCGGTGCTCCTGGTTGTGTATCTGTGTGCGGTGCTCCTGGTTGTGTCCCTGTGTGCTGTGCTCCTGGTTGTGTAGCTGTGTGCGGTGCTCCTGGGTGTGTAGCTGTGTGCGGTGCTCCTGGTTGTGTAGCTGTGTGCGGTGCTCCTGGTTGTGTATCTGTGTGCGGTGCTCCTGGTTGTGTAGCTGTGTGCGGTGCTCCTGGGTGTGTAGCTGTGTGCTGTGCTCCTGGTTGTGTATCTGTGTGCGGTGCTCCTGGTTGTGTAGCTGTGTGCGGTGCTCCTGGTTGTGTAGCTGTGTGCGGTGCTCCTGGTTGTGTATCTGTGTGCGGTGCTCCTGGTTGTGTCCCTGTGTGCGGTGCTCCTGGGTGTAGCTGTGTGCGGTGCTCCTGGGTGTGTAGCTGTGTGCGGTGCTCCTGGTTGTGTATCTGTGTGCGGTGCTCCTGGTTGTGTATCTGTGTGTGGTGCTCCTGGTTGTGTATCTGTGTGCGGTGCTCCTGGTTGTGTAGCTGTGTGCGGTGCTCCTGGTTGTGTATCTGTGTGCGGTGCTCCTGGTTGTGTATCTGTGTGCGGTGCTCCTGTTTGTGTAGCTGTGTGCGGTGCTCCTGTTTGTGTAGCTGTGTGCGGTGCTCCTGTTTGTGTAGCTGTGTGCGGTGCTCCTGGTTGTGTCCCTGTGTGCTGTGCTCCTGGTTGTGTATCTGTGTGCGGTGCTCCTGGTTGTGTAGCTGTGTGCGGTGCTCCTGTTTGTGTAGCTGTGTGCGGTGCTCCTGGTTGTGTCCCTGTGTGCTGTGCTCCTGGTTGTGTATCTGTGTGCGGTGCTCCTGGTTGTGTAGCTGTGTGCGGTGCTCCTGGTTGTGTATCTGTGTGCGGTGCTCCTGGTTGTGTAGCTGTGTGCGGTGCTCCTGGTTGTGTATCTGTGTGCGGTGCTCCTGGTTGTGTAGCTGTGTGCGGTGCTCCTGGTTGTGTATCTGTGTGCGGTGCTCCTGGTTGTGTAGCTGTGTGCGGTGCTCCTGGTTGTGTATCTGTGTGCGGTGCTCCTGGTTGTGTATCTGTGTGCGGTGCTCCTGGCTGTGTCGCTGTGTGCGGTGCTCCTGGTTGTGTATCTGTGTGCGGTGCTCCTGGTTGTGTCGCTGTGTGCGGTGCTCCTGGTTGTGTCGCTGTGTGCGGTGCTCCTGGTTGTGTAGCTGTGTGCGGTGCTCCTGGTTGTGTAGCTGTGTGCGGTGCTCCTGGTTGTGTAGCTGTGTGCGGTGCTCCTGGTTGTGTAGCTGTGTGCGGTGCTCCTGGTTGTGTATCTGTGTGCGGTGCTCCTGGTTGTGTATCTGTGTGCGGTGCTCCTGGTTGTGTAGCTGTGTGCGGTGCTCCTGGTTGTGTAGCTGTGTGCGGTGCTCCTGGGTGTGTCGCTGTGTGCGGTGCTCCTGGTTGTGTATCTGTGTGCGGTGCTCCTGGTTGTGTATCTGTGTGCGGTGCTCCTGGCTGTGTATCTGTGTGCGGTGCTCCTGGCTGTGTATCTGTGTGCGGTGCTCCTGGTTGTGTAGCTGTGTGCGGTGCTCCTGGTTGTGTAGCTGTGTGCGGTGCTCCTGGTTGTGTAGCTGTGTGCGGTGCTCCTGGTTGTGTCGCTGTGTGCGGTGCTCCTGGTTGTGTAGCTGTGTGCGGTGCTCCTGGTTGTGTAGCTGTGTGCGGTGCTCCTGTTTGTGTAGCTGTGTGCGGTGCTCCTGGTTGTGTAGATGTGTGCGGTGCTCCTGGTTGTGTATCTGTGTGCGGTGCTCCTGGTTGTGTAGCTGTGTGCGGTGCTCCTGGTTGTATGTGTGCGGTGCTCCTGGTTGTGTAGCTGTGTGCGGTGCTCCTGGTTGTGTAGCTGTGTGCAGTGCTCCTGGTTGTGTAGCTGTGTGCGGTGCTCCTGGTTGTGTATCTGTGTGCTGTGCTCCTGGTTGTGTATCTGTGTGCGGTGCTCCTGGTTGTGTATCTGTGTGCTGTGCTCCTGGTTGTGTATCTGTGTGCGGTGCTCCTGGTTGTGTAGCTGTGTGCGGTGCTCCTGGTTGTGTATCTGTGTGCGGTGCTCCTGGGTGTGTCGCTGTGTGCGGTGCTCCTGGTTGTGTATCTGTGTGCGGTGCTCCTGGTTGTGTATCTGTGTGCGGTGCTCCTGGTTGTGTATCTGTGAGCGGTGCTCCTGGTTGTGTCGCTGTGTGCGGTGCTCCTGGTTGTGTAGCTGTGTGCGGTGCTCCTGGTTGTGTAGCTGTGTGCGGTGCTCCAGGTTGTGTAGCTGTGTGCGGTGCTCCTGGTTGTGTAGCTGTGTGCGGTGCTCCTGGTTGTGTAGCTGTGTGCGGTGCTCCTGGTTGTGTAGCTGTGTGCGGTGCTCCTGGTTGTGTAGCTGTGTGTGGTGCTCCTGGTTGTGTAGCTGTGTGCGGTGCTCCTGGTTGTGTATCTGTGTGCGGTGCTCCTGGATGTGTATCTGTGTGCGGTGCTCCTGGTTGTGTCGCTGTGTGCGGTGCTCCTGGTTGTGTAGCTGTGTGCGGTGCTCCTGGTTGTGTATCTGTGTGCGGTGCTCCTGGTTGTGTAGCTGTGTGCGGTGCTCCTGGTTGTGTATCTGTGTGCGGTGCTCCTGGTTGTGTAGCTGTGTGCGGTGCTCCTGGTTGTGTAGCTGTGTGCGGTGCTCCTGGTTGTGTATCTGTGTGCGGTGCTCCTGGCTGTGTATCTGTGTGCGGTGCTCCTGGGTGTGTCGCTGTGTGCGGTGCTCCTGGTTGTGTAGCTGTGTGCGGTGCTCCTGGTTGTGTATCTGTGTGCGGTGCTCCTGGTTGTATGTGTGCGGTGCTCCTGGTTGTGTATCTGTGTGCGGTGCTCCTGGTTGTGTAGCTGTGTGCGGTGCTCCTGGTTGTGTAGCTGTGTGCTGTGCTCCTGGTTGTGTAGCTGTGTGCGGTGCTCCTGGTTGTGTATCTGTGTGCGGTGCTCCTGGTTGTGTAGCTGTGTGCGGTGCTCCTGGTTGTGTAGCTGTGTGCGGTGCTCCTGGTTGTGTATCTGTGTGCGGTGCTCCTGGGTGTGTAGCTGTGTGTGGTGCTCCTGGTTGTGTAGCTGTGTGCGGTGCTCCTGGTTGTGTAGCTGTGTGCGGTGCTCCTGGTTGTGTAGCTGTGTGCGGTGCTCCTGGTTGTGTATCTGTGTGCTGTGCTCCTGGTTGTGTATCTGTGTGCGGTGCTCCTGGTTGTGTATCTGTGTGCTGTGCTCCTGGTTGTGTATCTGTGTGCGGTGCTCCTGGTTGTGTAGCTGTGTGCGGTGCTCCTGGTTGTGTATCTGTGTGCGGTGCTCCTGGGTGTGTAGCTGTGTGCGGTGCTCCTGGTTGTGTATCTGTGTGCGGTGCTCCTGGTTGTGTATCTGTGTGCGGTGCTCCTGGTTGTGTAGCTGTGTGCGGTGCTCCTGGTTGTGTAGCTGTGTGCGGTGCTCCTGGTTGTGTAGCTGTGTGCGGTGCTCCTGGTTGTGTATCTGTGTGCGGTGCTCCTGGTTGTGTAGCTGTGTGCGGTGCTCCTGGTTGTGTAGCTGTGTGCGGTGCTCCTGGTTGTGTCCCTGTGTGCGGTGCTCCTGGGTGTGTCGCTGTGTGCGGTGCTCCTGGTTGTGTAGCTGTGTGCTGTGCTCCTGGTTGTGTATCTGTGTGCGGTGCTCCTGGTTGTGTAGCTGTGTGCGGTGCTCCTGGTTGTGTAGCTGTGAGCGGTGCGCCTGGTTGTGTAGCTGTGTGCGGTGCTCCTGGTTGTGTCGCTGTGTGCGGTGCTCCTGGTTGTGTAGCTGTGTGCGGTGCTCCTGGTTGTGTAGCTGTGTGCGGTGCTCCTGGTTGTGTATCTGTGTGCGGTGCTCCTGGTTGTGTAGCTGTGTGCGGTGCTCCTGGTTGTGTATCTGTGTGCGGTGCTCCTGGTTGTGTATCTGTGTGCGGTGCTCCTGGTTGTGTAGCTGTGTGCGGTGCTCCTGGTTGTGTAGCTGTGTGCTGTGCTCCTGGTTGTGTAGCTGTGTGCGGTGCTCCTGGTTGTGTAGCTGTGTGCTGTGCTCCTGGTTGTGTATCTGTGTGCGGTGCTCCTGGTTGTGTATCTGTGTGCGGTGCTCCTGGTTGTGTAGCTGTGTGCGGTGCTCCTGGGTGTGTAGCTGTGTGCGGTGCTCCTGGTTGTGTAGCTGTGTGCGGTGCTCCTGGTTGTGTAGCTGTGTGCGGTGCTCCTGGTTGTGTATCTGTGTGCGGTGCTCCTGGTTGTGTAGCTGTGTGCGGTGCTCCTGGTTGTGTAGCTGTGTGCGGTGCTCCTGGTTGTGTAGCTGTGTGCGGTGCTCCTGGGTGTGTCGCTGTGTGCGGTGCTCCTGGTTGTGTAGCTGTGTGCGGTGCGCCTGGTTGTGTATCTGTGTGCGGTGCTCCTGGTTGTGTAGCTGTGTGCGGTGCTCCTGGTTGTGTAGCTGTGTGCGGTGCTCCTGGATGTGTATCTGTGTGCGGTGCTCCTGGTTGTGTCGCTGTGTGCTGTGCTCCTGGGTGTGTAGCTGTGTGCGGTGCTCCTGGTTGTGTAGCTGTGTGCGGTGCTCCTGGTTGTGTAGCTGTGTGCGGTGCTCCTGGTTGTGTATCTGTGTGCGGTGCTCCTGGTTGTGTATCTGTGAGCGGTGCTCCTGGTTGTGTAGCTGTGTGCGGTGCTCCTGGTTGTGTAGCTGTGTGCGGTGCTCCTGGTTGTGTAGCTGTGTGCGGTGCTCCTGGGTGTGTCGCTGTGTGCGGTGCTCCTGGTTGTGTAGCTGTGTGCGGTGCTCCTGGTTGTATGTGTGCGGTGCTCCTGGGTGTGTCGCTGTGTGCGGTGCTCCTGGTTGTGTATCTGTGTGCGGTGCTCCTGGTTGTGTCGCTGTGTGCGGTGCGCCTGGTTGTGTAGCTGTGTGCGGTGCTCCTGGTTGTGTATCTGTGAGCGGTGCTCCTGGTTGTGTAGCTGTGTGCGGTGCTCCTGGTTGTGTAGCTGTGTGCGGTGCTCCTGGTTGTGTAGCTGTGTGCGGTGCTCCTGGTTGTGTAGCTGTGTGCGGTGCTCCTGGTTGTGTAGCTGTGTGCGGTGCTCCTGGTTGTGTAGCTGTGTGCTGTGCTCCTGGTTGTATGTGTGCGGTGCTCCTGGTTGTGTAGCTGTGTGCAGTGCTCCTGGTTGTGTAGCTGTGTGCGGTGCTCCTGGTTGTGTATCTGTGAGCGGTGCTCCTGGTTGTGTATCTGTGAGCGGTGCTCCTGGTTGTGTAGCTGTGTGCGGTGCTCCTGGTTGTGTATCTGTGAGCGGTGCTCCTGGTTGTGTAGCTGTGTGCGGTGCTCCTGGTTGTGTAGCTGTGTGCTGTGCTCCTGGTTGTGTAGCTGTGTGCGGTGCTCCTGGTTGTGTAGCTGTGTGCGGTGCTCCTGGTTGTGTAGCTGTGTGCGGTGCTCCTGGTTGTGTATCTGTGTGCGGTGCTCCTGGTTGTGTAGCTGTGTGCGGTGCTCCTGGTTGTGTATCTGTGTGCGGTGCTCCTGGTTGTGTAGCTGTGTGCGGTGCTCCTGGTTGTGTATCTGTGTGCGGTGCTCCTGGTTGTGTATCTGTGAGCGGTGCTCCTGGTTGTGTAGCTGTGTGCGGTGCTCCTGGTTGTGTAGCTGTGTGCGGTGCTCCTGGTTGTGTAGCTGTGTGCGGTGCTCCTGGTTGTATGTGTGCGGTGCTCCTGGTTGTGTATCTGTGTGCGGTGCTCCTGGTTGTGTATCTGTGAGCGGTGCTCCTGGTTGTGTAGCTGTGTGCGGTGCTCCTGGTTGTGTATCTGTGTGCGGTGCTCCTGGTTGTATGTGTGCGGTGCTCCTGGTTGTGTATCTGTGTGCGGTGCTCCTGGTTGTGTAGCTGTGTGCGGTGCTCCTGGTTGTGTATCTGTGTGCGGTGCTCCTGGTTGTGTAGCTGTGTGCGGTGCTCCTGGTTGTGTAGCTGTGTGCGGTGCTCATGGTTGTGTATCTGTGTGCGGTGCTCCTGGTTGTGTATCTGTGAGCGGTGCTCCTGGTTGTGTAGCTGTGTGCGGTGCTCCTGGTTGTGTAGCTGTGTGCGGTGCTCCTGGTTGTGTAGCTGTGTGCGGTGCTCCTGGTTGTGTAGCTGTGTGCGGTGCTCCTGGTTGTGTAGCTGTGTGCGGTGCTCCTGGTTGTGTAGCTGTGTGCGGTGCTCCTGGTTGTGTATCTGTGTGCGGTGCTCCTGGTTGTGTAGCTGTGTGCTGTGCTCCTGGTTGTGTAGCTGTGTGCGGTGCTCCTGGTTGTGTAGCTGTGTGCTGTGCTCCTGGTTGTGTAGCTGTGTGCGGTGCTCCTGGTTGTGTAGCTGTGTGCTGTGCTCCTGGTTGTGTAGCTGTGTGCGGTGCTCCTGGTTGTGTATCTGTGTGCGGTGCTCCTGGTTGTGTAGCTGTGTGCGGTGCTCCTGGTTGTGTAGCTGTGTGCGGTGCTCCTGGATGTGTCGCTGTGTGTGGTGCTCCTGGTTGTGTAGCTGTGTGCGGTGCTCCTGGTTGTGTAGCTGTGTGCGGTGCTCCTGGTTGTGTAGCTGTGTGCGGTGCTCCTGGTTGTGTAGCTGTGTGCGGTGCTCCTGGTTGTGTAGCTGTGTGCGGTGCTCCTGGTTGTGTAGCTGTGTGCGGTGCTCCTGGTTGTGTAGCTGTGTGCGGTGCTCCTGGTTGTGTAGCTGTGTGCGGTGCTCCTGGTTGTGTAGCTATGTGCGGTGCTCCTGGTTGTGTAGCTGTGTGCGGTGCTCCTGGTTGTGTAGCTATGTGCGGTGCTCCTGGGTGTGTCGCTGTGTGCGGTGCTCCTGGTTGTGTAGCTGTGTGCGGTGCTCCTGGGTGTGTAGCTGTGTGCGGTGCTCCTGGTTGTGTAGCTGTGTGCGGTGCTCCTGGTTGTGTAGCTGTGTGCTGTGCTCCTGGTTGTGTAGCTGTGTGTGGTGCTCCTGGTTGTGTATCTGTGTGCGGTGCTCCTGGTTGTGTCGCTGTGTGCGGTGCTCCTGGTTGTGTATCTGTGTGCGGTGCTCCTGGGTGTGTAGCTGTGTGTGGTGCTCCTGGTTGTGTAGCTGTGTGCGGTACACCTGGTTGTGTAGCTGTCTGCGGTGCTCCTGGTTGTGTCGCTGTGTGCGGTGCTCCTGGTTGTGTAGCTGTGTGCGGTGCTCCTGGTTGTGTAGCTGTGTGCGGTGCTCCTGGTTGTGTAGCTGTGTGCGGTGCTCCTGGTTGTGTAGCTGTGTGCGGTGCTCCTGGTTGTGTAGCTGTGTGCGGTGCTCCTGGTTGTGTATCTGTGTGCGGTGCTCCTGGTTGTATGTGTGCGGTGCTCCTGGTTGTGTAGCTGTGTGCGGTGCTCCTGGTTGTGTCGCTGTGTGCGGTGCTCCTGGTTGTGTATCTGTGTGCTGTGCTCCTGGTTGTGTATCTGTGTGCGGTGCTCCTGGTTGTGTAGCTGTGTGCGGTGCTCCTGGTTGTGTAGCTGTGTGCGGTGCTCCTGGTTGTGTATCTGTGTGCGGTGCTCCTGGTTGTGTAGCTGTGTGCGGTGCTCCTGGTTGTGTCGCTGTGTGCGGTGCTCCTGGTTGTGTATCTGTGTGCGGTGCTCCTAGTTGTGTAGCTGTGAGCGGTGCTCCTGGTTGTGTAGCTGTGTGCGGTGCTCCTGGTTGTGTAGCTGTGTGCGGTGCTCCTGGTTGTGTAGCTGTGTGCGGTGCTCCTGGTTGTGTATCTGTGTGCGGTGCTCCTGGTTGTGTAGCTGTGTGCGGTGCTCCTGGTTGTGTAGCTGTGTGCGGTGCTCCTGGTTGTGTATCTGTGTGCGGTGCTCCTGGGTGTGTAGCTGTGTGCGGTGCTCCTGGTTGTGTAGCTGTGTGCGGTGCTCCTGGTTGTGTAGCTGTGTGCGGTGCTCCTGGTTGTGTAGCTGTGTGCGGTGCTCCTGGTTGTGTAGCTGTGTGCGGTGCTCCTGGTTGTGTAGCTGTGTGCGGTGCTCCTAGTTGTGTAGATGTGTGCGGTGCTCCTGGTTGTGTAGCTGTGTGCGGTGCTCCTGGTTGTGTAGCTGTGTGTGGTGCTCCTGGTTGTGTCGCTGTGTGTGGTGCTCCTGGTTGTGTATCTGTGTGCGGTGCTCCTGGGTGTGTAGCTGTGTGCGGTGCTCCTGGTTGTGTAGCTGTGTGCGGTGCTCCTGGTTGAGTAGCTGTGTGTGGTGCTCCTGGTTGTGTATCTGTGTGCGGTGCTCCTGGGTGTGTAGCTGTGTGCGGTGCTCCTGGTTGTGTATCTGTGTGCGGTGCTCCTGGGTGTGTAGCTGTGTGCGGTGCTCCTGGTTGTGTAGCTGTGTGCGGTGCTCCTGGTTGAGTAGCTGTGTGTGGTGCTCCTGGTTGTGTAGCTGTGTGCGGTGCTCCTGGTTGTGTAGCTGTGTGCGGTGCTCCTGGTTGAGTAGCTGTGTGTGGTGCTCCTGGTTGTGTAGCTGTGTGCGGTGCTCCTGGTTGTGTAGCTGTGTGCGGTGCTCCTGGTTGTGTAGCTGTGTGCGGTGCTCCTGGTTGTGTATCTGTGTGCGGTGCTCCTGGTTGTGTAGCTGTGTGCGGTGCTCCTGGTTGTGTAGCTGTGTGCGGTGCTCCTGGTTGTGTATCTGTGTGCGGTGCTCCTGGTTGTGTAGCTGTGTGCGGTGCTCCTGGTTGTGTCCCTGTGTGCTGTGCTCCTGGTTGTGTATCTGTGTGCGGTGCTCCTGGGTGTGTAGCTGTGTGCGGTGCTCCTGGTTGTGTAGCTGTGTGCGGTGCTCCTGGTTGTGTAGCTGTGTGTGGTGCTCCTGGTTGTGTATCTGTGTGCGGTGCTCCTGGTTGTGTAGCTGTGTGCGGTGCTCCTGGTTGTGTAGCTGTGTGCGGTGCTCCTGGTTGTGTATCTGTGTGCGGTGCTCCTGGGTGTGTAGCTGTGTGCGGTGCTCCTGGTTGTGTAGCTGTGTGCGGTGCTCCTGGTTGAGTAGCTGTGTGCGGTGCTCCTGGTTGTGTATCTGTGTGCGGTGCTCCTGGTTGTGTAGCTGTGTGCGGTGCGCCTGGTTGTGTCGCTGTGTGCGGTGCTCCTGGTTGTGTAGCTGTGTGCGGTGCTCCTGGTTGTGTAGCTGTGTGCGGTGCTCCTGGTTGTGTAGCTGTGTGCGGTGCTCCTGGTTGTGTAGCTGTGTGCGGTGCTCCTGGTTGTGTAGCTGTGTGCGGTGCTCCTGGTTGTGTCGCTGTGTGCGGCGCTCCTGGTTGTGTAGCTGTGTGCGGTGCTCCTGGTTGTGTAGCTGTGTGCGATGCTCCTGGTTGTGTAGCTGTGTGCGGTGCTCCTGGTTGTGTATCTGTGTGCGGTGCTCCTGGTTGTGTAGCTGTGTGCGGTGCTCCTGGTTGTGTATCTGTGTGCGGTGCTCCTGGTTGTGTAGCTGTGTGCGGTGCTCCTGGTTGTGTATCTGTGTGCGGTGCTCCTGGTTGTGTAGCTGTGTGCGGTGCTCCTGGTTGTGTATCTGTGTGCGGTGCTCCTGGTTGTGTATCTGTGTGCGGTGCTCCTGGTTGTGTAGCTGTGTGCGGTGCTCCTGGTTGTGTAGCTGTGTGCGGTGCTCCTGGTTGTGTATCTGTGTGCGGTGCTCCTAGTTGTGTAGCTGTGTGCGGTGCTCCTGGTTGTGTAGCTGTGTGCGGTGCTCCTGGTTGTGTATCTGTGTGCGGTGCTCCTGGTTGTGTAGCTGTGTGCGGTGCTCCTGGTTGTGTATCTGTGTGCGGTGCTCCTGGTTGTGTATCTGTGTGCGGTGCTCCTGGTTGTGTAGCTGTGTGCGGTGCTCCTGGTTGTGTAGCTGTGTGCGGTGCTCCTGGTTGTGTAGCTGTGTGCGGTGCTCCTGGTTGTGTCGCTGTGTGCGGTGCTCCTGGTTGTGTAGCTGTGTGCGGTGCTCCTGGTTGTGTATCTGTGTGCGGTGCTCCTGGTTGTGTCGCTGTGTGCGGTGCTCCTGGTTGTGTAGCTGTGTGCGGTGCTCCTGGTTGTGTATCTGTGTGCGGTGCTCCTGGCTGTGTATCTGTGTGCGGTGCTCCTGGTTGTGTAGCTGTGTGCGGTGCTCCTGGTTGTGTAGCTGTGTGCGGTGCTCCTGGTTGTGTCGCTGTGTGCGGTGCTCCTGGTTGTGTAGCTGTGTGCTGTGCTCCTGGTTGTGTATCTGTGTGCGGTGCTCCTGGTTGTGTAGCTGTGTGCGGTGCTCCTGGTTGTGTAGCTGTGTGCGGTGCTCCTGGTTGTGTATCTGTGTGCGGTGCTCCTGGGTGTGTATCTGTGTGCGGTGCTCCTAGTTGTGTAGCTGTGTGCGGTGCTCCTGGTTGTGTAGCTGTGTGCGGTGCTCCTGGTTGTGTAGCTGTGTGCGGTGCTCCTGGTTGTGTAGCTGTGTGCGGTGCTCCTGGTTGTGTCGCTGTGTGCGGTGCTCCTGGTTGTGTATCTGTGTGCGGTGCTCCTGGTTGTGTATCTGTGTGCGGTGCTCCTGGTTGTGTAGCTGTGTGCGGTGCTCCTGGTTGTGTAGATGTGTGCGGTGCTCCTGGTTGTGTATCTGTGTGCGGTGCTCCTGGTTGTGTATCTGTGTGCGGTGCTCCTGGTTGTGTAGCTGTGTGCGGTGCTCCTGGTTGTGTATCTGTGTGCGGTGCTCCTGGTTGTGTAGCTGTGTGCGGTGCTCCTGGTTGTGTAGCTGTGTGCGGTGCTCCTGGTTGTGTCCCTGTGTGCGGTGCTCCTGGTTGTGTATCTGTGTGCGGTGCTCCTGGTTGTGTAGCTGTGTGCGGTGCTCCTGGTTGTGTAGCTGTGTGCGGTGCTCCTGGTTGTGTAGCTGTGTGCGGTGCTCCTGGTTGTGTAGCTGTGTGCGGTGCTCCTGGTTGTGTATCTGTGTGCGGTGCTCCTGGCTGTGTCGCTGTGTGCTGTGCTCCTGGCTGTGTAGCTGTGTGCGGTGCTCCTGGTTGTGTAGCTGTGTGCGGTGCTCCTGGGTGTGTCGCTGTGTGCGGTGCTCCTGGTTGTGTCCCTGTGTGCGGTGCTCCTGGTTGTGTATCTGTGTGCGGTGCTCCTGGTTGTGTAGCTGTGTGCGGTGCTCCTGGTTGTGTAGCTGTGTGCGGTGCTCCTGGTTGTGTAGCTGTGTGCGGTGCTCCTGGTTGTGTAGCTGTGTGCGGTGCTCCTGGTTGTGTATCTGTGTGCGGTGCTCCTGGCTGTGTCGCTGTGTGCTGTGCTCCTGGTTGTGTAGCTGTGTGCTGTGCTCCTGGATGTGTATCTGTGTGCGGTGCTCCTGGTTGTGTAGCTGTGTGCGGTGCTCCTGGTTGTGTAGCTGTGTGCTGTGCTCCTGGTTGTGTAGCTGTGTGCGGTGCTCCTGGTTGTGTATCTGTGTGCGGTGCTCCTGGTTGTGTAGCTGTGTGCGGTGCTCCTGGTTGTGTAGCTGTGTGCTGTGCTCCTGGTTGTGTAGCTGTGTGCGGTGCTCCTGGTTGTGTATCTGTGTGCGGTGCTCCTGGTTGTGTAGCTGTGTGCAGTGCTCCTGGTTGTGTATATGTGTGCGGTGCTCCTGGTTGTGTAGCTGTGTGCGGTGCTCCTGGTTGTGTATATGTGTGCGGTGCTCCTGGGTGTGTAGCTGTGTGCGGTGCTCCTGGTTGTGTATCTGTGTGCGGTGCTCCTGGTTGTGTATCTGTGTGCGGTGCTCCTGGTTGTGTATCTGTGTGCGGTGCTCCTGGTTGTGTAGCTGTGTGCGGTGCTCCTGGTTGTGTAGCTGCGTGCGGTGCTCCTGGTTGTGTATCTGTGTGCGGTGCTCCTGGTTGTGTAGCTGTGTGCGGTGCTCCTGGTTGTGTAGCTGTGTGCGGTGCTCCTGGTTGTGTAGCTGTGTGCGGTGCTCCTGGTTGTGTCCCTGTGTGCGGTGCTCCTGGTTGTGTATCTGTGTGCGGTGCTCCTGGTTGTGTAGCTGTGTGCGGTGCTCCTGGTTGTGTAGCTGTGTGCGGTGCTCCTGGTTGTGTAGCTGTGTGCGGTGCTCCTGGTTGTGTCCCTGTGTGCTGTGCTCCTGGTTGTGTATCTGTGTGCGGTGCTCCTGGTTGTGTAGCTGTGTGCGGTGCTCCTGGTTGTGTAGCTGTGTGCGGTGCTCCTGGTTGTGTAGCTGTGTGCGGTGCTCCTGGTTGTGTAGCTGTGTGCGGTGCTCCTGGTTGTGTAGCTGTGTGCGGTGCTCCTGGTTGTGTAGCTGTGTGCGGTGCTCCTGGTTGTGTCCCTGTGTGCTGTGCTCCTGGTTGTGTATCTGTGTGCGGTGCTCCTGGTTGTGTATCTGTGTGCGGTGCTCCTGGTTGTGTAGCTGTGTGCGGTGCTCCTGGTTGTGTAGCTGTGTGTGGTGCTCCTGGTTGTGTAGCTGTGAGCGGTGCTCCTGGGTGTGTCGCTGTGTGCGGTGCGCCTGGTTGTGTAGCTGTGTGCGGTGCTCCTGGTTGTGTCCCTGTGTGCTGTGCTCCTGGTTGTGTATCTGTGTGCGGTGCTCCTGGTTGTGTAGCTGTGTGCGGTGCTCCTGGTTGTGTCCCTGTGTGCTGTGCTCCTGGTTGTGTAGCTGTGAGCGGTGCTCCTGGTTGTGTAGCTGTGTGCGGTGCTCCTGGTTGTGTCCCTGTGTGCTGTGCTCCTGGTTGTGTATCTGTGTGCGATGCTCCTGGTTGTGTATCTGTGTGCGATGCTCCTGGGTGTGTAGCTGTGTGCGGTGCTCCTGGTTGTGTATCTGTGTGCGGTGCTCCTGGGTGTGTAGCTGTGTGCGGTGCTCCTGGTTGTGTATCTGTGTGCGGTGCTCCTGGTTGTGTAGCTGTGTGCTGTGCTCCTGGTTGTGTAGCTGTGTGCGGTGCTCCTGGTTGTGTAGCTGTGTGCGGTGCTCCTGGTTGTGTCGCTGTGTGCGGTGCTCCTGGTTGTGTAGCTGTGTGCGGTGCTCCTGGTTGTGTATCTGTGTGCGGTGCTCCTGGGTGTGTAGCTGTGTGCGGTGCTCCTGGTTGTGTAGCTGTGTGCGGTGCTCCTGGTTGTGTAGCTGTGTGCGGTGCTCCTGGTTGTGTAGCTGTGTGCGGTGCTCCTGGTTGTGTAGCTGTGTGCGGTGCTCCTGGTTGTGTATCTGTGTGCGGTGCTCCTGGTTGTGTATCTGTGTGCGGTGCTCCTGGTTGTGTAGCTGTGTGCGGTGCTCCTGGTTGTGTAGCTGTGTGCGGTGCTCCTGGTTGTGTAGCTGTGTGCGGTGCTCCTGGTTGTGTATCTGTGTGCGGTGCTCCTAGTTGTGTAGCTGTGTGCGGTGCTCCTGGTTGTGTAGCTGTGTGCGGTGCTCCTGGTTGTGTAGCTGTGTGCGGTGCTCCTGGTTGTGTAGCTGTGTGCGGTGCTCCTGGTTGTGTAGATGTGTGCGGTGCTCCTGGTTGTGTAGCTGTGTGCGGTGCGCCTGGTTGTGTAGCTGTGTGCGGTGCTCCTGGTTGTGTAGCTGTGTGCGGTGCTCCTGGTTGTGTAGCTGTGTGCGGTGCTCCTGGTTGTGTAGCTGTGTGCGGTGCTCCTGGTTGTGTAGCTGTGTGCGGTGCTCCTGGTTGTGTAGCTGTGTGCGGTGCTCCTGGTTGTGTAGCTGTGTGCGGTGCTCCTGGTTGTGTAGCTGTGTGCGGTGCTCCTGGTTGTGTATCTGTGTGCGGTGCTCCTGGTTGTGTAGCTGTGTGCGATGCTCCTGGTTGTGTAGCTGTGTGCGGTGCTCCTGGTTGTGTAGCTGTGTGCGGTGCTCCTGGTTGTGTAGCTGTGTGCGGTGCTCCTGGTTGTGTAGCTGTGTGCGGTGCTCCTGGTTGTGTAGCTGTGTGCGGTGCTCCTGGTTGTGTAGCTGTGTGCGGTGCTCCTGGTTGTGTAGCTGTGTGCGGTGCTCCTGGTTGTGTAGCTGTGTGCGGTGCTCCTGGTTGTGTAGCTGTGTGTGGTGCTCCTGGTTGTGTAGCTGTGTGCGGTGCTCCTGGTTGTGTAGCTGTGTGCGGTGCTCCTGGTTGTGTAGCTGTGTGCGGTGCGCCTGGTTGTGTATCTGTGTGCGGTGCTCCTGGTTGTGTAGCTGTGTGCGGTGCTCCTGGTTGTGTAGCTGTGTGCGGTGCTCCTGGTTGTGTAGCTGTGGTGTGTTGTTGCCGTGGATCACTGACCTGCAGCAGGTACATTCTTTGGTGTGTCTGTGGCTGGTTCTTGTTGTGGTTCCGGAATGCGGCGTCCACGGATACCGTCAGGTTCCAGGTCTCGTTAATGAACTGCGCAGCGCCACGAAAACCGCTCCACGAGTAACCGTCTGACAAAGAGAGCCCGTTACTGCGTCATTACTCTGTATTACCACATTATTACTACGCGGAAACTGAGACCCCATTACTGCATCATTACTCTGTATTACCACATTATTACTACCCGGAAACTGAGACCCCGTTACTGCATCATTACTCTGTATTACCACATTATTACTACCCGGAAACTGAGACCCCGTTACTGCATCATTACTCTGTATTACCACATTATTACTATCCGGAAACTGAGACCCCGTTACTGCATCATTACTCTATATTACCACATTATTACTACCCGGAAACTGAGACCCCGTTACTGCATCATTACTCTGTATTACCACATTATTACTACCCGGAAACTGAGACACCGTTACTGCGTCATTACTCTGTATTACCACATTATTACTACGCGGAAACTGAGACCCCATTACTGCATCATTACTCTGTATTACCACATTATTACTACCCGGAAACTGAGACCCCGTTACTGCATCATTACTCTGTATTACCACATTATTACTACCCGGAAACTGAGACCCCGTTACTGCATCATTACTCTGTATTACCACATTATTACTATCCGGAAACTGAGACCCCATTACTGCATCATTACTCTGTATTACCACATTATTACTATCCGGAAACTGAGACCCCGTTACTGCATCATTACTCTATATTACCACATTATTACTACCCGGAAACTGAGACCCCGTTACTGCATCATTACTCTGTATTACCACATTATTACTACCCGGAAACTGAGACCCCGTTACTGCATCATTACTCTATATTACCACATTATTACTACCCGGAAACTGAGACCCCGTTACTGCATCATTACTCTGTATTACCACATTATTACTACCCGGAAACTGAGACCCCGTTACTGCATCATTACTCTATATTACCACATTATTACTACCCGGAAACTGAGACCCCGTTACTGCGTCATTACTCTGTATTACCACATTATTACTACGCGGAAACTGAGACCCCATTACTGCATCATTACTCTGTATTACCACATTATTACTACCCGGAAACTGAGACCCCGTTACTGCATCATTACTCTGTATTACCACATTATTACTATCCGGAAACTGAGACCCCATTACTGCATCATTACTCTGTATTACCACATTATTACTATCCGGAAACTGAGACCCCGTTACTGCATCATTACTCTATATTACCACATTATTACTACCCGGAAACTGAGACCCCGTTACTGCATCATTACTCTGTATTACCACATTATTACTACCCGGAAACTGAGACCCCGTTACTGCATCATTACTCTATATTACCACATTATTACTACCCGGAAACTGAGACCCCGTTACTGCATCATTACTCTGTATTACCACATTATTACTACCCGGAAACTGAGACCCCGTTACTGCATCATTACTCTATATTACCACATTATTACTACCCGGAAACTGAGACCCCGTTACTGCATCATTACTCTATATTACCACATTATTACTACCCGGAAACTGAGACCCCGTTACTGCATCATTACTCTGTATTACCACATTATTACTACCCGGAAACTGAGACCCCGTTACTGCATCATTACTCTATATTACCACATTATTACTACCCGGAAACTGAGACCCCGTTACTGCATCATTACTCTGTATTACCACATTATTACTACCCGGAAACTGAGACCCCGTTACTACATCATTACTCTATATTACCACATTATTACTACCCGGAAACTGAGACCCCGTTACTGCATCATTACTCTGTATTACCACATTATTACTACCCGGAAACTGAGACCCCGTTACTGCATCATTACTCTGTATTACCACATTATTACTACCCGGAAACTGAGACCCCGTTACTGCATCATTACTCTGTATTACCACATTATTACTACCCAGGAACTGAGACACCGTTACTGCGTCATTACTCTGTATTACCACATTATTACTACCCGGAAACTGAGACCCCGTTACTGCATCATTACTCTGTATTACCACATTATTACTATCCGGAAACTGAGACCCCGTTACTGCATCATTACTCTGTATTACCACATTATTACTATCCGGAAACTGAGACCCCGTTACTGCATCATTACTCTGTATTACCACATTATTACTACCCGGAAACTGAGTCCCCATTACTGCGTCATTACTCTGTATTACCACATTATTACTACCCAGAAACTGAGACCCCGTTACTGCATCATTACTCTGTATTACCACATTATTACTACCTGGAAACTGAGACCCCGTTACTGCATCATTACTCTGTATTACCACATTATTACTACCCGGAAACAGAGACCCCGTTACTGCGTCATTACTCTGTATTACCACATTATTACTACCCGGAAACTGAGACCCCGTTACTGCATCATTACTCTGTATTACCACATTATTACTACCCGGAAACTGAGACCCCGTTACTGCATCATTACTCTGTATTACCACATTATTACTACCCGGAAACTGAGACCCCGTTACTGCGTCATTACTCTATATTACCACATTATTACTACCCGGAATCTGAGACACCGTTACTGCATCATTACTCTGTATTACCACATTATTACTACCCGGAAACTGAGACCCCGTTACTGCGTCATTACTCTATATTACCACATTATTACTACCCGGAATCTGAGACCCCGTTACTGCATCATTACTCTGTATTACCACATTATTACTACCCGGAAACTGAGACCCCGTTACTGCATCATTACTCTGTATTACCACATTATTACTACCCGGAAACTGAGACCCCGTTACTGCATCATTACTCTGTATTACCACATTATTACTACCCGGAAACTGAGACCCCCGTTACTGCATCATTACTCTGTATTACCACATTATTACTACCCGGAAACTGAGACCCCGTTACGGCATCATTACTCTGTATTACCACATTATTACTACCCGGAAACTGAGACCCCGTTACTGCGTCATTACTCTATATTACCACATTATTACTACCCGGAATCTGAGACACCGTTACTGCATCATTACTCTGTATTACCACATTATTACTACCCGGAAACTGAGACCCCGTTACTGCGTCATTACTCTATATTACCACATTATTACTACCCGGAAACTGAGACCCCGTTACTGCATCATTACTCTGTATTACCACATTATTACTACCCGGAAACTGAGACCCCATTACTGCATCATTACTCTGTATTACCACATTATTACTACCCGGAAACTGAGACCCCGTTACTGCATCATTACTCTGTATTACCACATTATTACTACCCGGAAACAGAGAACCCGTTACTGCATCATTACTCTGTATTACCACATTATTACTACCCGGAAACTGAGACCCCGTTACTGCATCATTACTCTGTATTACCACATTATTACTACCCGGAAACTGAGACCCCGTTACTGCGTCATTACTCTATATTACCACATTATTACTACCCGGAATCTGAGACACCGTTACTGCATCATTACTCTGTATTACCACATTATTACTACCCGGAAACTGAGACCCCGTTACTGCGTCATTACTCTATATTACCACATTATTACTACCCGGAATCTGAGACCCCGTTACTGCATCATTACTCTGTATTACCACATTATTACTACCCGGAAACTGAGACCCCATTACTGCGTCATTACTTTGTATTACCACATTATTACTACCCGGAAACTGAGACCCCGTTACTGCATCATTACTCTGTATTACCACATTATTACTACCCGGAAACTGAGACCCCGTTACTGCATCATTACTCTGTATTACCACATTATTACTATCCGGAAACTGAGACCCCGTTACTGCATCATTACTCTGTATTACCACATTATTACTACCCGGAAACTGAGACCCCGTTACTGCATCATTACTCTGTATTACCACATTATTACTATCCGGAAACTGAGACCCCGTTACTGCATCATTACTCTGTATTACCACATTATTACTATCCGGAAACTGAGACCCCGTTACTGCATCATTACTCTGTATTACCACATTATTACTACCCGGAAACTGAGACCACGTTACTGCATCATTACTCTGTATTACCACATTATTACTACCCAGGAACTGAGACACCGTTACTGCGTCATTACTCTGTATTACCACATTATTACTACCCAGAAACTGAGACCCCGTTACTGCGTCATTACTCTATATTACCACATTATTACTACCCGGAATCTGAGACCCCGTTACTGCATCATTACTCTGTATTACCACATTATTACTACCCGGAAACTGAGACCCCATTACTGCGTCATTACTTTGTATTACCACATTATTACTACCCGGAAACTGAGACCGCGTTACTGCATCATAACTCTGTATTACCACATTATTACTACACGGAAACTGAGACCCCGTTACTGCATCATTACTCTGTATTACCACATTATTACTACCCGGAAACTGATACCCCGTTACTGCATCATTACTCTGTATTACCACATTATTACTACCCGGAAACTGAGACCCCCGTTACTGCATCATTACTCTGTATTACCACATTATTACTATCCGGAAACTGAGACCCTGTTACTGTATCATTACTCTGTATTACCACATTATTACTACCCGGAAACTGAAACCCCGTTACTGCGTCATTACTCTGCATTACCACATTACTACTATACGGAAACTGAGACCCCGTTACTGCGTCATTACTCTGTATTACCACATTATTACTACCCGGAAACTGAGACCCCGTTACTGCATCATTACTCTGTATTACCACATTATTACTACCCGGAAACTGAGACCCCGTTACTGTATCATTACTCTGTATTACCACATTATTACTATCCGGAAACTGAGACCCCGTTACTGCGTCATTACTCTGTATTACCACATTATTACTACCCAGGAACTGAGACCCCGTTACTGCATCATTACTTTGTATTACCACATTATTACTACCCAGGAACTGAGACACCGTTACTGCATCATTACTCTGTATTACCACATTATTACTACCCGGAAACTGAGACCCCGTTACTGCATCATTACTCTGTATTACCACATTATTACTACCCGGAAACTGAGACCCCGTTACTGCGTCATTACTCTATATTACCACATTATTACTACCCGGAATCTGAGACACCGTTACTGCATCATTACTCTGTATTACCACATTATTACTACCCGGAAACTGAGACCCCGTTACTGCGTCATTACTCTATATTACCACATTATTACTACCCGGAATCTGAGACCCCGTTACTGCATCATTACTCTGTATTACCACATTATTACTACCCGGAAACTGAGACCCCGTTACTGCGTCATTACTCTATATTACCACATTATTACTACCCGGAATCTGAGACACCGTTACTGCATCATTACTCTGTATTACCACATTATTACTACCCGGAAACTGAGACCCCGTTACTGCATCATTACTCTGTATTACCACATTATTACTACCCGGAAACTGAGACCCCGTTACTGCATCATTACTCTGTATTACCACATTATTACTACCCGGAAACTGAGACCCCATTACTGCATCATTACTCTGTATTACCACATTATTACTACCTGGAAACTGAGACCCCGTTACTGCATCATTACTCTGTATTACCACATTATTACTACCCGGAAACAGAGACCCCGTTACTGCATCATTACTCTGTATTACCACATTATTACTACCCGGAAACTGAGACCCCGTTACTGCATCATTACTCTGTATTACCACATTATTACTACCCGGAAACTGAGACCCCGTTACTGCGTCATTACTCTATATTACCACATTATTACTACCCGGAATCTGAGACACCGTTACTGCATCATTACTCTGTATTACCACATTATTACTACCCGGAAACTGAGACCCCGTTACTGCGTCATTACTCTATATTACCACATTATTACTACCCGGAATCTGAGACCCCGTTACTGCATCATTACTCTGTATTACCACATTATTACTACCCGGAAACTGAGACCCCATTACTGCGTCATTACTTTGTATTACCACATTATTACTACCCGGAAACTGAGACCCCGTTACTGCATCATTACTCTGTATTACCACATTATTACTACCCGGAAACTGAGACCCCGTTACTGCATCATTACTCTGTATTACCACATTATTACTATCCGGAAACTGAGACCCCGTTACTGCATCATTACTCTGTATTACCACATTATTACTACCCGGAAACTGAGACCCCGTTACTGCATCATTACTCTGTATTACCACATTATTACTATCCGGAAACTGAGACCCCGTTACTGCATCATTACTCTGTATTACCACATTATTACTATCCGGAAACTGAGACCCCGTTACTGCATCATTACTCTGTATTACCACATTATTACTACCCGGAAACTGAGACCCCGTTACTGCATCATTACTCTGTATTACCACATTATTACTACCCAGGAACTGAGACACCGTTACTGCGTCATTACTCTGTATTACCACATTATTACTACCCAGAAACTGAGACCCCGTTACTGCGTCATTACTCTATATTACCACATTATTACTACCCGGAATCTGAGACCCCGTTACTGCATCATTACTCTGTATTACCACATTATTACTACCCGGAAACTGAGACCCCATTACTGCGTCATTACTTTGTATTACCACATTATTACTACCCGGAAACTGAGACCGCGTTACTGCATCATAACTCTGTATTACCACATTATTACTACACGGAAACTGAGACCCCGTTACTGCATCATTACTCTGTATTACCACATTATTACTACCCGGAAACTGATACCCCGTTACTGCATCATTACTCTGTATTACCACATTATTACTACCCGGAAACTGAAACCCCGTTACTGCGTCATTACTCTGCATTACCACATTACTACTATACGGAAACTGAGACCCCGTTACTGCGTCATTACTCTGTATTACCACATTATTACTACCCGGAAACTGAGACCCCGTTACTGCATCATTACTCTGTATTACCACATTATTACTACCCGGAAACTGAGACCCCGTTACTGTATCATTACTCTGTATTACCACATTATTACTATCCGGAAACTGAGACCCCGTTACTGCGTCATTACTCTGTATTACCACATTATTACTACCCAGGAACTGAGACCCCGTTACTGCATCATTACTTTGTATTACCACATTATTACTACCCAGGAACTGAGACACCGTTACTGCATCATTACTCTGTATTACCACATTATTACTATCGGGAAACTGAGACCCCGTTACTGCATCATTACTCTGTATTACCACATTATTACTACCCGGAAACTGAGACCCCGTTACTGCATCATTACTCTGTATTACCACATTATTACTACCCGTAAACTGAGAACCCCGTTACTGCGTCATTACTCTGTATTACCACATTATTACTACCCGGAAACTGAGTCCCCATTACTGCGTCATTACTCTGTATTACCACATTATTACTACCCGGAAACTGAGACCCCGTTACTGCGTCATTACTCTGTATTACCACATTATTACTACGCGGAAACTGAGACCCCGTTACTGCATCATTACTCTGTATTACCACATTATTACTACCCGGAAACTGAGACCCCGTTACGGCATCATTACTCTGTATTACCACATTATTACTACCCGGAAACTGAGACCCCGTTACTGCGTCATTACTCTGTATTACCACATTATTACAATCCGGAAACTGAGACCCCATTACTGCATCATTACTCTGTATTACCACATTATTACTATCCGGAAACTGAGACCCCGTTACTGCGTCATTACTCTGTATTACCACATTATTACTATCCGGAAACTGAGACCCCCGTTACTGCGTCATTACTCTGTATTACCACATTATTACTACCCGGAAACTGAGACCCCCGTTACTGCATCATTACTCTGTATTACCACATTATTACTACCCGGAAACTGAGACCCCCGTTACTGCATCATTACTCTGTATTACCACATTATTACTACCCGGAAACTGAGACCCCGTTACTGCGTCATTACTCTGTATTACCACATTATTACTACCCGGAAACTGAGACCCCGTTACTGCATCATTACTCTGTATTACCACATTATTACTACCCGGAAACTGAGACCCCGTTACTGCATCATTACTCTGTATTACCACATTATTACTATCCGGAAACTGAGACCCCGTTACTGCGTCATTACTCTATATTACCACATTATTACTACCCGGAATCTGAGACACCGTTACTGCATCATTACTCTGTATTACCACATTATTACTACCCGGAAACTGAGACCCCGTTACTGCGTCATTACTCTATATTACCACATTATTACTACCCGGAATCTGAGACCCCGTTACTGCATCATTACTCTGTATTACCACATTATTACTACCCGGAAACTGAGACCCCATTACTGCGTCATTACTTTGTATTACCACATTATTACTACCCGGAAACTGAGACCCCGTTACTGCATCATTACTCTGTATTACCACATTATTACTACCCGGAAACTGAGACCCCGTTACTGCATCATTACTCTGTATTACCACATTATTACTATCCGGAAACTGAGACCCCGTTACTGCATCATTACTCTGTATTACCACATTATTACTACCCGGAAACTGAGACCCCGTTACTGCATCATTACTCTGTATTACCACATTATTACTATCCGGAAACTGAGACCCCGTTACTGCATCATTACTCTGTATTACCACATTATTACTATCCGGAAACTGAGACCCCGTTACTGCATCATTACTCTGTATTACCACATTATTACTACCCGGAAACTGAGACCCCGTTACTGCATCATTACTCTGTATTACCACATTATTACTACCCAGGAACTGAGACACCGTTACTGCGTCATTACTCTGTATTACCACATTATTACTACCCAGAAACTGAGACCCCGTTACTGCGTCATTACTCTATATTACCACATTATTACTACCCGGAATCTGAGACCCCGTTACTGCATCATTACTCTGTATTACCACATTATTACTACCCGGAAACTGAGACGCCATTACTGCGTCATTACTTTGTATTACCACATTATTACTACCCGGAAACTGAGACCGCGTTACTGCATCATAACTCTGTATTACCACATTATTACTACACGGAAACTGAGACCCCGTTACTGCATCATTACTCTGTATTACCACATTATTACTACCCGGAAACTGATACCCCGTTACTGCATCATTACTCTGTATTACCACATTATTACTACCCGGAAACTGAGACCCCCGTTACTGCATCATTACTCTGTATTACCACATTATTACTATCCGGAAACTGAGACCCTGTTACTGTATCATTACTCTGTATTACCACATTATTACTACCCGGAAACTGAAACCCCGTTACTGCGTCATTACTCTGCATTACCACATTACTACTATACGGAAACTGAGACCCCGTTACTGCGTCATTACTCTGTATTACCACATTATTACTACCCGGAAACTGAGACCCCGTTACTGCATCATTACTCTGTATTACCACATTATTACTACCCGGAAACTGAGACCCCGTTACTGTATCATTACTCTGTATTACCACATTATTACTATCCGGAAACTGAGACCCCGTTACTGCGTCATTACTCTGTATTACCACATTATTACTACCCAGGAACTGAGACCCCGTTACTGCATCATTACTTTGTATTACCACATTATTACTACCCAGGAACTGAGACACTGTTACTGCATCATTACTCTGTATTACCACATTATTACTACCCGGAAACTGAGACCCCGTTACTGCATCATTACTCTGTATTACCACATTATTACTACCCGGAAACTGAGACCCCGTTACTGCGTCATTACTCTATATTACCACATTATTACTACCCGGAATCTGAGACACCGTTACTGCATCATTACTCTGTATTACCACATTATTACTACCCGGAAACTGAGACCCCGTTACTGCGTCATTACTCTATATTACCACATTATTACTACCCGGAATCTGAGACCCCGTTACTGCATCATTACTCTGTATTACCACATTATTACTACCCGGAAACTGAGACCCCGTTACTGCGTCATTACTCTATATTACCACATTATTACTACCCGGAATCTGAGACACCGTTACTGCATCATTACTCTGTATTACCACATTATTACTACCCGGAAACTGAGACCCCGTTACTGCATCATTACTCTGTATTACCACATTATTACTACCCGGAAACTGAGACCCCGTTACTGCATCATTACTCTGTATTACCACATTATTACTACCCGGAAACTGAGACCCCATTACTGCATCATTACTCTGTATTACCACATTATTACTACCTGGAAACTGAGACCCCGTTACTGCATCATTACTCTGTATTACCACATTATTACTACCCGGAAACAGAGACCCCGTTACTGCATCATTACTCTGTATTACCACATTATTACTACCCGGAAACTGAGACCCCGTTACTGCATCATTACTCTGTATTACCACATTATTACTACCCGGAAACTGAGACCCCGTTACTGCGTCATTACTCTATATTACCACATTATTACTACCCGGAATCTGAGACACCGTTACTGCATCATTACTCTGTATTACCACATTATTACTACCCGGAAACTGAGACCCCGTTACTGCGTCATTACTCTATATTACCACATTATTACTACCCGGAATCTGAGACCCCGTTACTGCATCATTACTCTGTATTACCACATTATTACTACCCGGAAACTGAGACCCCATTACTGCGTCATTACTTTGTATTACCACATTATTACTACCCGGAAACTGAGACCCCGTTACTGCATCATTACTCTGTATTACCACATTATTACTACCCGGAAACTGAGACCCCGTTACTGCATCATTACTCTGTATTACCACATTATTACTATCCGGAAACTGAGACCCCGTTACTGCATCATTACTCTGTATTACCACATTATTACTACCCGGAAACTGAGACCCCGTTACTGCATCATTACTCTGTATTACCACATTATTACTATCCGGAAACTGAGACCCCGTTACTGCATCATTACTCTGTATTACCACATTATTACTATCCGGAAACTGAGACCCCGTTACTGCATCATTACTCTGTATTACCACATTATTACTACCCGGAAACTGAGACCCCGTTACTGCATCATTACTCTGTATTACCACATTATTACTACCCAGGAACTGAGACACCGTTACTGCGTCATTACTCTGTATTACCACATTATTACTACCCAGAAACTGAGACCCCGTTACTGCGTCATTACTCTATATTACCACATTATTACTACCCGGAATCTGAGACCCCGTTACTGCATCATTACTCTGTATTACCACATTATTACTACCCGGAAACTGAGACCCCATTACTGCGTCATTACTTTGTATTACCACATTATTACTACCCGGAAACTGAGACCGCGTTACTGCATCATAACTCTGTATTACCACATTATTACTACACGGAAACTGAGACCCCGTTACTGCATCATTACTCTGTATTACCACATTATTACTACCCGGAAACTGATACCCCGTTACTGCATCATTACTCTGTATTACCACATTATTACTACCCGGAAACTGAAACCCCGTTACTGCGTCATTACTCTGCATTACCACATTACTACTATACGGAAACTGAGACCCCGTTACTGCGTCATTACTCTGTATTACCACATTATTACTACCCGGAAACTGAGACCCCATTACTGCATCATTACTCTGTATTACCACATTATTACTACCCGGAAACTGAGACCCCGTTACTGTATCATTACTCTGTATTACCACATTATTACTATCCGGAAACTGAGACCCCGTTACTGCGTCATTACTCTGTATTACCACATTATTACTACCCAGGAACTGAGACCCCGTTACTGCATCATTACTTTGTATTACCACATTATTACTACCCAGGAACTGAGACACCGTTACTGCATCATTACTCTGTATTACCACATTATTACTATCGGGAAACTGAGACCCCGTTACTGCATCATTACTCTGTATTACCACATTATTACTACCCGGAAACTGAGACCCCGTTACTGCATCATTACTCTGTATTACCACATTATTACTACCCGTAAACTGAGAACCCCGTTACTGCGTCATTACTCTGTATTACCACATTATTACTACCCGGAAACTGAGTCCCCATTACTGCGTCATTACTCTGTATTACCACATTATTACTACCCGGAAACTGAGACCCCGTTACTGCGTCATTACTCTGTATTACCACATTATTACTACGCGGAAACTGAGACCCCGTTACTGCATCATTACTCTGTATTACCACATTATTACTACCCGGAAACTGAGACCCCGTTACGGCATCATTACTCTGTATTACCACATTATTACTACCCGGAAACTGAGACCCCGTTACTGCGTCATTACTCTGTATTACCACATTATTACAATCCGGAAACTGAGACCCCATTACTGCATCATTACTCTGTATTACCACATTATTACTATCCGGAAACTGAGACCCCGTTACTGCGTCATTACTCTGTATTACCACATTATTACTATCCGGAAACTGAGACCCCCGTTACTGCGTCATTACTCTGTATTACCACATTATTACTACCCGGAAACTGAGACCCCCGTTACTGCATCATTACTCTGTATTACCACATTATTACTACCCGGAAACTGAGACCCCCGTTACTGCATCATTACTCTGTATTACCACATTATTACTACCCGGAAACTGAGACCCCGTTACTGCGTCATTACTCTGTATTACCACATTATTACTACCCGGAAACTGAGACCCCGTTACTGCATCATTACTCTGTATTACCACATTATTACTACCCGGAAACTGAGACCCCATTACTGCATCATTACTCTGTATTACCACATTATTACTACCCGGAAACTGAGACCCCGTTACTGCGTCATTACTCTGTATTACCACATTATTACTACCCGGAAACTGAGACCCCGTTACTGCGTCATTACTCTGTATTACCACATTATTACTACCCGGAAACTGAGACCCCGTTACTGCGTCATTACTCTGTATTACCACATTATTACTACCCGGAAACTGAGACCCCGTTACTGCATCATTACTCTGTATTACCACATTATTACTATCCGGAAACTGAGACCCCGTTACTGCGTCATTACTCTGTATTACCACATTATTACTACCCGGAAACTGAGACCCCGTTACTGCGTCATTACTCTGTATTACCACATTATTACTACCCGGAAACTGAGACCCCGTTACTGCGTCATTACTCTGTATTACCACATTATTACTATCCGGAAACTGAGACCCCCGTTACTGCGTCATTACTCTGTATTACCACATTATTACTACCCGGAAACTGAGACCCCCGTTACTGCATCATTACTCTGTATTACCACATTATTACTACCCGGAAACTGAGACCCCCGTTACTGCATCATTACTCTGTATTACCACATTATTACTACCCGGAAACTGAGACCCCGTTACTGCGTCATTACTCTGTATTACCACATTATTACTACCCGGAAACTGAGACCCCGTTACTGCATCATTACTCTGTATTACCACATTATTACTACCCAGGAACTAAGACACCGTTACTGCGTCATTACTCTGTATTACCACATTATTACTACCCAGAAACTGAGACCCCGTTACTGCATCATTACTCTGTATTACCACATTATTACACTCCCGGAAACTGAGACCCCGTTACTGCATCATTACTCTGTATTACCACATTATTACTACCCGGAAACTGAGACCCCGTTACTGCATCATTACTCTGTATTACCACATTATTACTACCCGGAAACTGAGACCCCGTTACTGCGTCATTACTCTATATTACCACATTATTACTACCCGGAATCTGAGACACCGTTACTGCATCATTACTCTGTATTACCACATTATTACTACCCGGAAACTGAGACCCCGTTACTGCGTCATTACTCTATATTACCACATTATTACTACCCGGAATCTGAGACCCCGTTACTGCATCATTACTCTGTATTACCACATTATTACTACCCGGAAACTGAGACCCCATTACTGCGTCATTACTTTGTATTACCACATTATTACTACCCGGAAACTGAGACCCCGTTACTGCATCATTACTCTGTATTACCACATTATTACTACCCGGAAACTGAGACCCCGTTACTGCATCATTACTCTGTATTACCACATTATTACTATCTGGAAACTGAGACCCCGTTACTGCATCATTACTCTGTATTACCACATTATTACTACCCGGAAACTGAGACCCCGTTACTGCATCATTACTCTGTATTACCACATTATTACTATCCGGAAACTGAGACCCCGTTACTGCATCATTACTCTGTATTACCACATTATTACTATCCGGAAACTGAGACCCCGTTACTGCATCATTACTCTGTATTACCACATTATTACTACCCGGAAACTGAGACCCCGTTACTGCATCATTACTCTGTATTACCACATTATTACTACCCAGGAACTGAGACACCGTTACTGCGTCATTACTCTGTATTACCACATTATTACTACCCAGAAACTGAGACCCCGTTACTGCGTCATTACTCTATATTACCACATTATTACTACCCGGAATCTGAGACCCCGTTACTGCATCATTACTCTGTATTACCACATTATTACTACCCGGAAACTGAGACCCCATTACTGCGTCATTACTTTGTATTACCACATTATTACTACCCGGAAACTGAGACCGCGTTACTGCATCATAACTCTGTATTACCACATTATTACTGCACGGAAACTGAGACCCCGTTACTGCATCATTACTCTGTATTACCACATTATTACTACCCGGAAACTGATACCCCGTTACTGCATCATTACTCTGTATTACCACATTATTACTACCCGGAAACTGAAACCCCGTTACTGCGTCATTACTCTGCATTACCACATTACTACTATACGGAAACTGAGACCCCGTTACTGCGTCATTACTCTGTATTACCACATTATTACTACCCGGAAACTGAGACCCCGTTACTGCATCATTACTCTGTATTACCACATTATTACTACCCGGAAACTGAGACCCCGTTACTGTATCATTACTCTGTATTACCACATTATTACTATCCGGAAACTGAGACCCCGTTACTGCGTCATTACTCTGTATTACCACATTATTACTACCCAGGAACTGAGACCCCGTTACTGCATCATTACTTTGTATTACCACATTATTACTACCCAGGAACTGAGACACCGTTACTGCATCATTACTCTGTATTACCACATTATTACTATCGGGAAACTGAGACCCCGTTACTGCATCATTACTCTGTATTACCACATTATTACTACCCGGAAACTGAGACCCCGTTACTGCATCATTACTCTGTATTACCACATTATTACTACCCGTCAACTGAGAACCCCGTTACTGCGTCATTACTCTGTATTACCACATTATTACTACCCGGAAACTGAGTCCCCATTACTGCGTCATTACTCTGTATTACCACATTATTACTACCCGGAAACTGAGACCCCGTTACTGCGTCATTACTCTGTATTACCACATTATTACTACGCGGAAACTGAGACCCCGTTACTGCATCATTACTCTGTATTACCACATTATTACTACCCGGAAACTGAGACCCCGTTACGGCATCATTACTCTGTATTACCACATTATTACTACCCGGAAACTGAGACCCCGTTACTGCGTCATTACTCTGTATTACCACATTATTACAATCCGGAAACTGAGACCCCATTACTGCATCATTACTCTGTATTACCACATTATTACTATCCGGAAACTGAGACCCCGTTACTGCGTCATTACTCTGTATTACCACATTATTACTATCCGGAAACTGAGACCCCCGTTACTGCGTCATTACTCTGTATTACCACATTATTACTACCCGGAAACTGAGACCCCCGTTACTGCATCATTACTCTGTATTACCACATTATTACTACCCGGAAACTGAGACCCCCGTTACTGCATCATTACTCTGTATTACCACATTATTACTACCCGGAAACTGAGACCCCGTTACTGCGTCATTACTCTGTATTACCACATTATTACTACCCGGAAACTGAGACCCCGTTACTGCATCATTACTCTGTATTACCACATTATTACTACCCGGAAACTGAGACCCCATTACTGCATCATTACTCTGTATTACCACATTATTACTACCCGGAAACTGAGACCCCGTTACTGCGTCATTACTCTGTATTACCACATTATTACTACCCGGAAACTGAGACCCCGTTACTGCGTCATTACTCTGTATTACCACATTATTACTACCCGGAAACTGAGACCCCGTTACTGCGTCATTACTCTGTATTACCACATTATTACTACCCGGAAACTGAGACCCCGTTACTGCATCATTACTCTGTATTACCACATTATTACTATCCGGAAACTGAGACCCCGTTACTGCGTCATTACTCTGTATTACCACATTATTACTACCCGGAAACTGAGACCCCGTTACTGCGTCATTACTCTGTATTACCACATTATTACTACCCGGAAACTGAGACCCCGTTACTGCGTCATTACTCTGTATTACCACATTATTACTATCCGGAAACTGAGACCCCCGTTACTGCGTCATTACTCTGTATTACCACATTATTACTACCCGGAAACTGAGACCCCCGTTACTGCATCATTACTCTGTATTACCACATTATTACTACCCGGAAACTGAGACCCCCGTTACTGCATCATTACTCTGTATTACCACATTATTACTACCCGGAAACTGAGACCCCGTTACTGCGTCATTACTCTGTATTACCACATTATTACTACCCGGAAACTGAGACCCCGTTACTGCATCATTACTCTGTATTACCACATTATTACTACCCAGGAACTAAGACACTGTTACTGCGTCATTACTCTGTATTACCACATTATTACTACCCAGAAACTGAGACCCCGTTACTGCATCATTACTCTGTATTACCACATTATTACACTCCCGGAAACTGAGACCCCGTTACTGCATCATTACTCTGTATTACCACATTATTACTACCCGGAAACTGAGACCCCGTTACTGCATCATTACTCTGTATTACCACATTATTACTACCCGGAAACTGAGACCCCATTACTGCATCATTACTCTGTATTACCACATTATTACTACCCGGAAACTGAGACCCCGTTACTGCATCATTACTCTGTATTACCACATTATTACTACCCGGAAACAGAGACCCCGTTACTGCATCATTACTCTGTATTACCACATTATTACTACCCGGAAACTGAGACCCCGTTACTGCATCATTACTCTGTATTACCACATTATTACTACCCGGAAACTGAGACCCCGTTACTGCGTCATTACTCTATATTACCACATTATTACTACCCGGAATCTGAGACACCGTTACTGCATCATTACTCTGTATTACCACATTATTACTACCCGGAAACTGAGACCCCGTTACTGCGTCATTACTCTATATTACCACATTATTACTACCCGGAATCTGAGACCCCGTTACTGCATCATTACTCTGTATTACCACATTATTACTACCCGGAAACTGAGACCCCATTACTGCGTCATTACTTTGTATTACCACATTATTACTACCAGGAAACTGAGACCCCGTTACTGCATCATTACTCTGTATTACCACATTATTACTACCCGGAAACTGAGACCCCGTTACTGCATCATTACTCTGTATTACCACATTATTACTATCCGGAAACTGAGACCCCGTTACTGCATCATTACTCTGTATTACCACATTATTACTACCCGGAAACTGAGACCCCGTTACTGCATCATTACTCTGTATTACCACATTATTACTATCCGGAAACTGAGACCCCGTTACTGCATCATTACTCTGTATTACCACATTATTACTATCCGGAAACTGAGACCCCGTTACTGCATCATTACTCTGTATTACCACATTATTACTACCCGGAAACTGAGACCCCGTTACTGCATCATTACTCTGTATTACCACATTATTACTACCCAGGAACTGAGACACCGTTACTGCGTCATTACTCTGTATTACCACATTATTACTACCCAGAAACTGAGACCCCGTTACTGCGTCATTACTCTATATTACCACATTATTACTACCCGGAAACTGAGACCCCGTTACTGCATCATTACTCTGTATTACCACATTATTACTACCCGGAAACTGAGACCCCATTACTGCGTCATTACTTTGTATTACCACATTATTACTACCCGGAAACTGAGACCGCGTTACTGCATCATAACTCTGTATTACCACATTATTACTACACGGAAACTGAGACCCCGTTACTGCATCATTACTCTGTATTACCACATTATTACTACCCGGAAACTGAGACCCCGTTACTGCATCATTACTCTGTATTACCACATTATTACTATCCGGAAACTGAGACCCCGTTACTGCGTCATTACTCTGTATTACCACATTATTACTACCCAGGAACTGAGACCCAGTTACTGCATCATTACTTTGTATTACCACATTATTACTACCCAGGAACTGAGACACCGTTACTGCATCATTACTCTGTATTACCACATTATTACTATCGGGAAACTGAGACCCCGTTACTGCATCATTACTCTGTATTACCACATTATTACTACCCGGAAACTGAGACCCCGTTACTGCATCATTACTCTGTATTACCACATTATTACTACCCGTAAACTGAGAACCCCGTTACTGCGTCATTACTCTGTATTACCACATTATTACTACCCGGAAACTGAGTCCCCTTTACTGCGTCATTACTCTGTATTACCACATTATTACTACCCGGAAACTGAGACCCCGTTACTGCGTCATTACTCTGTATTACCACATTATTACTACGCGGAAACTGAGACCCCGTTACTGCATCATTACTCTGTATTACCACATTATTACTACCCGGAAACTGAGACCCCGTTACGGCATCATTACTCTGTATTACCACATTATTACTACCCGGAAACTGAGACCCCGTTACTGCGTCATTACTCTGTATTACCACATTATTACAATCCGGAAACTGAGACCCCATTACTGCATCATTACTCTGTATTACCACATTATTACTATCCGGAAACTGAGACCCCGTTACTGCGTCATTACTCTGTATTACCACATTATTACTATCCGGAAACTGAGACCCCCGTTACTGCGTCATTACTCTGTATTACCACATTATTACTACCCGGAAACTGAGACCCCCGTTACTGCATCATTACTCTGTATTACCACATTATTACTACCCGGAAACTGAGACCCCCGTTACTGCATCATTACTCTGTATTACCACATTATTACTACCCGGAAACTGAGACCCCGTTACTGCGTCATTACTCTGTATTACCACATTATTACTACCCGGAAACTGAGACCCCGTTACTGCATCATTACTCTGTATTACCACATTATTACTACCCGGAAACTGAGACCCCATTACTGCATCATTACTCTGTATTACCACATTATTACTACCCGGAAACTGAGACCCCGTTACTGCGTCATTACTCTGTATTACCACATTATTACTACCCGGAAACTGAGACCCCGTTACTGCATCATTACTCTGTATTACCACATTATTACTACCCGGAAACTGAGACCCCGTTACTGCGTCATTACTCTGTATTACCACATTATTACTACCCGGAAACTGAGACCCCGTTACTGCATCATTACTCTGTATTACCACATTATTACTATCCGGAAACGGAGACCCCGTTACTGCATCATTACTCTGTATTACCACATTATTACTACCCGGAAACTGAGACCCCGTTACTGCGTCATTACTCTGTATTACCACATTATTACTACCCGGAAACTGAGACCCCGTTACTGCGTCATTACTCTGTATTACCACATTATTACTATCCGGAAACTGAGACCCCCGTTACTGCGTCATTACTCTGTATTACCACATTATTACTACCCGGAAACTGAGACCCCCGTTACTGCATCATTACTCTGTATTACCACATTATTACTACCCGGAAACTGAGACCCCGTTACTGCGTCATTACTCTGTATTACCACATTATTACTACCCGGAAACTGAGACCCCGTTACTGCATCATTACTCTGTATTACCACATTATTACTACCCGGAAACTGAGACCCCATTACTGCATCATTACTCTGTATTACCACATTATTACTACCCGGAAACTGAGACCCCGTTACTGCGTCATTACTCTGTATTACCACATTATTACTACCCGGAAACTGAGACCCCGTTACTGCATCATTACTCTGTATTACCACATTATTACTACCCGGAAACTGAGACCCCGTTACTGCGTCATTACTCTGTATTACCACATTATTACTACCCGGAAACTGAGACCCCGTTACTGCATCATTACTCTGTATTACCACATTATTACTATCCGGAAACTGAGACCCCGTTACTGCATCATTACTCTGTATTACCACATTATTACTACCCGGAAACTGAGACCCCGTTACTGCATCATTACTCTGTATTACCACATTATTACTACCCGGAAACTGAGACCCCGTTACTGCATCATTACTCTGTATTACCACATTATTACTACCCAGGAACTGAGACACCGTTACTGCGTCATTACTCTGTATTACCACATTATTACTACCCAGAAACTGAGACCCCGTTACTGCGTCATTACTCTATATTACCACATTATTACTAACCGGAATCTGAGACCCCGTTACTGCATCATTACTCTGTATTACCACATTATTACTACCCGGAAACTGAGACCCCATTACTGCGTCATTACTTTGTATTACCACATTATTACTACCCGGAAACTGAGACCGCGTTACTGCATCATAACTCTGTATTACCACATTATTACTACACGGAAACTGAGACCCCGTTACTGCATCATTACTCTGTATTACCACATTATTACTACCCGGAAACTGATACCCCGTTACTGCATCATTACTCTGTATTACCACATTATTACTACCCGGAAACTGAGACCCCCGTTACTGCATCATTACTCTGTATTACCACATTATTACTATCCGGAAACTGAGACCCTGTTACTGTATCATTACTCTGTATTACCACATTATTACTACCCGGAAACTGAAACCCCGTTACTGCGTCATTACTCTGCATTACCACATTATTACTATACGGAAACTGAGACCCCGTTACTGCGTCATTACTCTGTATTACCACATTATTACTACCCGGAAACTGAGACCCCGTTACTGCATCATTACTCTGTATTACCACATTATTACTACCCGGAAACTGAGACCCCGTTACTGCATCATTACTCTGTATTACCACATTATTACTATCCGGAAACTGAGACCCCGTTACTGCGTCATTACTCTGTAATACCACATTATTACTACCCAGGAACTGAGACCCCGTTACTGCATCATTACTTTGTATTACCACATTATTACTACCCAGGAACTGAGACACCGTTACTGCATCATTACTCTGTATTACCACATTATTACTATCGGGAAACTGAGACCCCGTTACTGCATCATTACTCTGTATTACCACATTATTACTACCCGGAAACTGAGACCCCGTTACTGCATCATTACTCTGTATTACCACATTATTACTACCCGGAAACTGAGACCCCGTTACTGCGTCATTACTTTGTATTACCACATTATTACTACCCGGAAACTGAGACCCCGTTACTGCATCATTACTCTATATTACCACATTATTACTACCCGGAAACTGAGACCCCGTTACTGCGTCATTACTTTGTATTACCACATTATTACTACCCGGAAACTGAGACTTCGTTACTGCATCATTACTCTGTATTACCACATTATTACTACCCGGAAACTGAGACCCCGTTACTGCATCATTACTCTGTATTACCACATTATTACTACCCGTAAACTGAGAACCCCGTTACTGCGTCATTACTCTGTATTACCACATTATTACTACCCGGAAACTGAGTCCCCATTACTGCGTCATTACTCTGTATTACCACATTATTACTACCCGGAAACTGAGACCCCGTTACTGCGTCATTACTCTGTATTACCACATTATTACTACGCGGAAACTGAGACCCCGTTACTGCATCATTACTCTGTATTACCACATTATTAATACCCGGAAACTGAGACCCCGTTACTGCGTCATTACTCTGTATTACCACATTATTACTATCCGGAAACTGAGACCCCCGTTACTGCGTCATTACTCTGTATTACCACATTATTACTACCCGGAAACTGAGACCCCCGTTACTGCATCATTACTCTGTATTACCACATTATTACTACCCGGAAACTGAGACCCCCGTTACTGCATCATTACTCTGTATTACCACATTATTACTACCCAGGAACTGAGACACCGTTACTGCGTCATTACTCTGTATTACCACATTATTACTACCCAGAAACTGAGACCCCGTTACTGCGTCATTACTCTATATTACCACATTATTACTAACCGGAATCTGAGACCCCGTTACTGCATCATTACTCTGTATTACCACATTATTACTACCCGGAAACTGAGACCCCATTACTGCGTCATTACTTTGTATTACCACATTATTACTACCCGGAAACTGAGACCGCGTTACTGCATCATAACTCTGTATTACCACATTATTACTACACGGAAACTGAGACCCCGTTACTGCATCATTACTCTGTATTACCACATTATTACTACCCGGAAACTGATACCCCGTTACTGCATCATTACTCTGTATTACCACATTATTACTACCCGGAAACTGAGACCCCCGTTACTGCATCATTACTCTGTATTACCACATTATTACTATCCGGAAACTGAGACCCTGTTACTGTATCATTACTCTGTATTACCACATTATTACTACCCGGAAACTGAAACCCCGTTACTGCGTCATTACTCTGCATTACCACATTATTACTATACGGAAACTGAGACCCCGTTACTGCGTCATTACTCTGTATTACCACATTATTACTACCCGGAAACTGAGACCCCGTTACTGCATCATTACTCTGTATTACCACATTATTACTACCCGGAAACTGAGACCCCGTTACTGCATCATTACTCTGTATTACCACATTATTACTATCCGGAAACTGAGACCCCGTTACTGCGTCATTACTCTGTAATACCACATTATTACTACCCAGGAACTGAGACCCCGTTACTGCATCATTACTTTGTATTACCACATTATTACTACCCAGGAACTGAGACACCGTTACTGCATCATTACTCTGTATTACCACATTATTACTATCGGGAAACTGAGACCCCGTTACTGCATCATTACTCTGTATTACCACATTATTACTACCCGGAAACTGAGACCCCGTTACTGCATCATTACTCTGTATTACCACATTATTACTACCCGGAAACTGAGACCCCGTTACTGCGTCATTACTTTGTATTACCACATTATTACTACCCGGAAACTGAGACCCCGTTACTGCATCATTACTCTATATTACCACATTATTACTACCCGGAAACTGAGACCCCGTTACTGCGTCATTACTTTGTATTACCACATTATTACTACCCGGAAACTGAGACTTCGTTACTGCATCATTACTCTGTATTACCACATTATTACTACCCGGAAACTGAGACCCCGTTACTGCATCATTACTCTGTATTACCACATTATTACTACCCGTAAACTGAGAACCCCGTTACTGCGTCATTACTCTGTATTACCACATTATTACTACCCGGAAACTGAGTCCCCATTACTGCGTCATTACTCTGTATTACCACATTATTACTACCCGGAAACTGAGACCCCGTTACTGCGTCATTACTCTGTATTACCACATTATTACTACGCGGAAACTGAGACCCCGTTACTGCATCATTACTCTGTATTACCACATTATTACTACCAGGAAACTGAGACCCCGTTACGGCATCATTACTCTGTATTACCACATTATTACTACCCGGAAACTGAGACCCCGTTACTGCGTCATTACTCTGTATTACCACATTATTACTACCCGGAAACTGAGACCCCGTTACTGCGTCATTACTCTGTATTACCACATTATTACTATCCGGAAACTGAGACCCCCGTTACTGCGTCATTACTCTGTATTACCACATTATTACTACCCGGAAACTGAGACCCCCGTTACTGCATCATTACTCTGTATTACCACATTATTACTACCCGGAAACTGAGACCCCCGTTACTGCATCATTACTCTGTATTACCACATTATTACTACCCGGAAACTGAGACCCCGTTACTGCGTCATTACTCTGTATTACCACATTATTACTACCCGGAAACTGAGACCCCGTTACTGCATCATTACTCTATATTACCACATTATTACTACCCGGAAACTGAGACCCCGTTACTGCGTCATTACTTTGTATTACCACATTATTACTACCCGGAAACTGAGACTTCGTTACTGCATCATTACTCTGTATTACCACATTATTACTACCCGGAAACTGAGACCCCGTTACTGCATCATTACTCTGTATTACCACATTATTACTACCCGTAAACTGAGAACCCCGTTACTGCGTCATTACTCTGTATTACCACATTATTACTACCCGGAAACTGAGTCCCCATTACTGCGTCATTACTCTGTATTACCACATTATTACTACCCGGAAACTGAGACCCCGTTACTGCGTCATTACTCTGTATTACCACATTATTACTACGCGGAAACTGAGACCCCGTTACTGCATCATTACTCTGTATTACCACATTATTACTACCCGGAAACTGAGACCCCGTTACTGCGTCATTACTCTGTATTACCACATTATTACTACCCGGAAACTGAGACCCCGTTACTGCGTCATTACTCTGTATTACCACATTATTACTACCCGGAAACTGAGACCCCGTTACTGCATCATTACTCTATATTACCACATTATTACTACCCGGAAACTGAGACCCCGTTACTGCGTCATTACTTTGTATTACCACATTATTACTACCCGGAAACTGAGACTTCGTTACTGCATCATTACTCTGTATTACCACATTATTACTACCCGGAAACTGAGACCCCGTTACTGCATCATTACTCTGTATTACCACATTATTACTACCCGTAAACTGAGAACCCCGTTACTGCGTCATTACTCTGTATTACCACATTATTACTACCCGGAAACTGAGTCCCCATTACTGCGTCATTACTCTGTATTACCACATTATTACTACCCGGAAACTGAGACCCCGTTACTGCGTCATTACTCTGTATTACCACATTATTACTACGCGGAAACTGAGACCCCGTTACTGCATCATTACTCTGTATTACCACATTATTACTACCCGGAAACTGAGACCCCGTTACGGCATCATTACTCTGTATTACCACATTATTACTACCCGGAAACTGAGACCCCGTTACTGCGTCATTACTCTGTATTACCACATTATTACTACCCGGAA
Organism: Ascaphus truei; assembly: GCF_040206685.1. Lineage (NCBI taxonomy): Eukaryota > Metazoa > Chordata > Amphibia > Anura > Ascaphidae > Ascaphus > Ascaphus truei. The sequence goes on along the minus strand of NC_134485.1, from coordinate 1,054,915 downwards.
ACTGAGACCCCGTTACTGCGTCATTACTCTGTATTACCACATTATTACTATCCGGAAACTGAGACCCCCGTTACTGCGTCATTACTCTGTATTACCACATTATTACTACCCGGAAACTGAGACCCCCGTTACTGCATCATTACTCTGTATTACCACATTATTACTACCCGGAAACTGAGACCCCCGTTACTACATCATTACTCTGTATTACCACATTATTACTACCCGGAAACTGAGACCCCGTTACTGCATCATTACTCTGTATTACCACATTATTACTACCCGGAAACTGAGACCCCATTACTGCATCATTACTCTGTATTACCACATTATTACTACCCGGAAACTGAGACCCCGTTACTGCATCATTACTCTGTATTACCACATTATCTAGCCTCTAGCACTCCTTTTGACACTTATATGCATATACTGTATATATATATATATATACTACCTGATATACCCGGCGTTGCCCGGGCGTGGAGTGGAAGGGGGGGGGCAAAGGGCAGGGTGGGCAAAGGGCAGGGGGGGCAAAGGGCAGGGAGGGGGGGCAAAGGGCAGGGAGGGGGGGACTCAATCCCCCCCCACACACACACACACAATCCCCCCCCCCACACACACACACACACAATCCCCCCCCCCCCCACACACACACACACAATCCCCCCCCCCCACACACACACACACAATCCCCCCCCCCCCACACACACACACACACAATCCCCCCCCCCCCACACACACACACACACAATCCCCCCCCCCACACACACACACACAATCCCCCCCCCCCACACACACACAATCCCCCCCCCACACACACACACAACCCCCCCCCACACACACACACACACAATCCCCCCCCCCACACACACACACACACACACAATCCCCCCCCCACACACACACAATCCCCCCCCCCACACACACACACACAATCCCCACACTCAATCCCCCCCCCCCCACACACACACAATCCCCCCCCACACACACACACAATCACACAATCCCCACACTCAATCCCCCCCCCCCCCACACACACACACACACACACACACACACACACTCAATCCCCCCCCACTCCCCACACACACACCCACTCAATCCCCCCCCACACACACTCAATCCCCCCCCACTCCCCACACACACACCCACTCAATCCCCCCCCACACACACTCAATCCCCCCCCACCACCACCACCACCAACACACACACACACTCAATCACTCCCCCCACCACCACCACCACCAACACACACACACACACACACACACACACACACACTCAATCACTCCCCCCACCACCACCACCAACACACACACACACACTTAATCAGTCCACAATTTCACCTGGGGGGGCGACATGCTCCGATCCCCCAACCCCCCATGCTGCTGAAAACGGGAAGCAGACAGGAAGAGAAGGAGGGGCGTGTCTGTGTGCAGAGAGAAGCCCCGCCCCCTCTGCAGGCCCCGCCCCCTCTGCAAGACACAGACATAGAAGCAGCAGCACGGATCTTCTGGCCCCGCCCCCTCTGCAGGCCCCGCCCACTCTGCAGGCCCCGCCCCCTCTGCAGGCCCCGCCCCCTCTGCAAGCACAGACATAGAAGCATCAGCACGGATCTTCTGGCCCCGCCCCCTCTGCAGGCCCCGCCCCTCTGCAGGCCCCGCCCCCTCTGCAGGCCCCGCCCCCTCTGCAAGCACAGACGTAGAAGCATCAGCACGGATCTTCTGGCCCCGCCCCCTCTGCAGGCCCCGCCCCCTCTGCAAGACACAGACATAGAAGCAGCAGCACAGAGCTTCTGGCCCCGCCCCCTCTGCAGGCCCCGCCCCCTCTGCAAGACACAGACATAGAAGCAGCAGCACGGAGCTTCTGGCCCCGCCCCCTCTGCAGGCCCCGCCCCCTCTGCAGGCCCCGCCCCCTCTGCAGGCCCCGCCCCCTCTGCAAGACACAGACATAGAAGCAGCAGCACGGATCTTCTGACCCCGCCCCCTCTGCAGGCCCCGCCCCCTCTGCAAGCACAGACATAGAAGCATAAGCACGGATCTTCTGGCCCCGCCCCCTCTGCAGGCCCCGCCCCCTCTGCAAGCACAGACATAGAAGTATCAGCACGGATCTTCTGGCCCCGCCCCCTCTGCAGGCCCCGCCCCCTCTGCAGGCCCCGCCCCCTCTGCAAGCACAGACATAGAAGCATAAGCACGGATCTTCTGGCCCCGCCCCCTCTGCAGGCCCCGCCCCCTCTGCAGGCCCCGCCCCCTCTGCAGGCCCCGCCCCCTCTGCAGGCCCCGCCCCCTCTGCAAGCACAGACATAGAAGCATCAGCACGGATCTTCTGGCCCCGCCCCCTCTGCAGGCCCCGCCCCTCTGCAGGCCCCGCCCCCTCTGCAGGCCCCGCCCCCTCTGCAAGCACAGACATAGAAGCATCAGCACGGATCTTCTGGCCCCGCCCCCTCTGCAGGCCCCACCCCCTCTGCAAGCACAGACATAGAAGCAGCAGCACAGAGCTTCTGGCCCCGCCCCCTCTGCAGGCCCCGCCCCCTCTGCAAGACACAGACATAGAAGCAGCAGCACGGAGCTTCTGGCCCCGCCCCCTCTGCAGGCCCCGCCCCCTCTGCAGGCCCCGCCCCCTCTGCAAGACACAGACATAGAAGCAGCAGCATGGATCTTCTGACTCCGCCCCCTCTGCAGGCCCCGCCCCCTCTGCAAGCACAGACATAGAAGCATAAGCACGGATCTTCTGGCCCCGCCCCCTCTGCAGGCCCCGCCCCCTCTGCAAGCACAGACATAGAAGTATCAGCACGGATCTTCTGGCCCCGCCCCCTCTGCAGGCCCCGCCCCCTCTGCAGGCCCCGCCCCCTCTGCAAGCACAGACATAGAAGCATAAGCACGGATCTGCAGGCCCCGCCCCCTCTGCAGGCCCCGCCCCCTCTGCAGGCCCCGCCCCCTCTGCAAGACACAGACATAGAAGCAGCAGCACGGAGCGTCCCCAGGTTTCCCTGCAAGCTGCTCGCGCCCCCCTACATAATCGTGCGCCCCCCAAGCTAATGTATGTAACACCCCCCCTACCTACCGTGTGTGTGTGTGTGTGTGTGTGTGTGTGTGTGTGTGTGTGTGTGTGTGTGTGTGTGTGTGTGTGTGTGTGTGTGTGTGTGTGTGTGTGTGTGTGTGTGTGTGTGTGTGTGTGTGTGTGGCCCGTCACTCCGCCTCAGGCCAATGAGAGGTGTGCGGGGGCGGGCGGCCCAAGGGACCAATGAGATTTCCCCTAGGGACACCGGACATCCAGACAGGCATACAGTGCTTTCACTAATATAGTATAAGATATATATATATATATACATATATATATATATATAGTGTGGTATTGGTTGGGGTTCCTCAGAGCTTGTTGGGAATCTGTGTATTTTGCTAACTGTGTGCAGCTGGTCTCAGTTGCTTATGGGAGGGTAGCCCCCCTCCCCCCCCAAGGTTTAAGTTCGCCCCACCCCACTTTCCAAGTTGGCAGGTCAGTTTCATGTTGCCGGGTTACAACAGATCCAATGTGATCATTCTTCCTGTAATTATACAGGTAAATAGGAATTTAAAACCCAGGTGAGTGTTAGGCCCTGCTATGGTCATGCCGTGTAAGTGGCAGCAGGCTTAAGACGCTTTGGTCAAAGGGTTAAACTAAATGACCCTTTTTACAGGAGATATATAGGTATTGCACGGTGTATTTCTGTCACATTGGAAGCAGCTTTGGGCATTTGTGTTTTTTGTTGTACCCCTTAAAGCTGGGCTTAGAAAATATGTTGACTTGAAATTTCTGAAGCCGGTTCTCTGCTATTCGCACAGAGGCATCTTTTTACACATTCAAAAACCCTGCCACTGCTTTGGCTCTGGAGGATCTCCCGGCTGATTGGCTGCATGGCTTATTATAGTATTTTGGAGCTCATTCACAAAATATTACAGCCAATCACCGCGTGGGAACTTTCTAACCAGCCAATCAGAGCGATGCCTGTCTTCTGAAGCCGGGCAAGTGGGGATTCAGCATCAGCCAAGGGCATGCACAAGATTGCCACCGTTGCCACTTGGTATTCAGAAGTCATCCACTGGGTCGGGCTCCTCCCAAGTCTTGTGGGGCAAATGTTAGTCCGGAGGACTTCCATTCATCCCAGGACGTGGGTACTTGAGCCCTTCCCTCCTGCTCAAATGTTCTTCCCACCTCTGGCATCCTTTGTGGCTTTCATGTCAGATGCCTGAGCAGACTCACTGGCACCAAGTTGGTAGCCCAGTGGCTCACTCAGAACATTGGTTCTGAAAGTCCCAGCTCATAATACCGTGCACAACAGTACATACTGTACAATATTAAACAACTATTAATAACATATACTGTTCTAAGTCCTATGTCTCTGGGTATGGGGAATAGAATAAAAAGCTGCACTTTATTTTCTATTAGCCTTTATTCCCCACACACTATGAAATAGACTTAGGACTGGACTTTAAAAATCCTCTCACAACCTTATTTATGGTTGGAACACCCCAGAACCTCTGTACTGGTTCTGAGTGACCTGCACCATAACTGGGTATCCTAGGGACCCATAATGTGTCTATATGTATGCGGGAATCACGCATGATTCTTGGGTACATTTTTGGGGTATCCAGCAACTCTGGACCCTGACTACCAAGACACATTCTGACAACACTTTCTCCGCAACCTTCCCCTTGAAACTCATACCCTAGCAATCCCTGCTCGCTGGCATCCCTGGAATGTTAAAAACAGAACAATTATGTATTGTTGCATAATTACAGGTAATGCTTAAACAGCTGACACTCTTGAACCCCAAAATATGGATCAGAGGTCACCAAACGGGCTTAACCTTTATTAGTGAGCCAGGTTACCCCTCACCATCTGTGACGGTAGGGGGTAGGCGACCTTCATTAATACAGGTGGAGCCCGGCTGGATGCCCCTGAGACCATATGGCAAGGGCTGAGAGTGTCAGCTCTCGGGCCTAATATTGTATTTTACTGTGTTTCCCTGTAATTCTGTTCCCCTTATACTGTCCCCCATAGGGTTATAAGCTAGGAACCGTGTGTGCGGGGTTAACTATGTAAGCCCAGTGGGCCAGGTAATGCATTCTCTGTGTATTCCCTTTGAATCATGGTCCCGTAGCTGCCTGTGCAGCTTATAAGGGGGTTGCCTTGTATGGGTGGCCCCTTATGAAAAATAGCTGCAGGGCAGAGACTTCTGGAACATGAGGGAAAAGGGGATATTTGGGGGCAAATAGGGCTAGCCTGTATTTCCTGCCAGCAAGGAATAAGGGCTGGGTTTAGTTTTTAGAATCCCAGCTCACAGATCTCAGTTTTAGAGTGTCAGCTCTTGGGATCAAATGTTAATGTTACTGTATTGGGTGTAGGGGCTGATGTCATAGGAAAAGGTTTTAGAGCCTAGTTCACAGACCCCACATTTTAGGTCAAAATTGTAGAGTGCAAGCTCTAGGGATCACATTTGAGTTTTAAAACTACAATGCATTTTGTGTTTGTCTTGTGAGGAAAACCCAGTTTGGTGACAAAAGGCAGCCATAGGTAGATTAGCATAGCAAAAGACATACAGATTTGTGGCACATGAGGGGGAAGGGCTGTGAACAGGATATCTGGACTAGAAAGCCTTTGTTTCACCTTGACACAGGAACACAGGGGGTATGGGGCTAGTCAGGAAAACGGTTGCTGGATGTCAAACTCATAGGCAAGATTTCCATTGGCAAGGTTTGAATTTTCCCCTCCTATCATTGAATGCACAACCACAATCCATGCTCTAATTGGCTGCTGCCCCCTCAGTTTATTAGATATTCACAAGCCCTATATAAGAGAGTGCAGTGTTGCAGATAATTCTCTGTTTCTGTTGGAGATGTGAAGAGAAAATCAGCTGCTGGCGGACTTCGCAAAGGTGCTTATAGGTGAAACGTGCTATAAAACCAACCCAGAAGCATGGAGAGGCCCAGCCAGCAGGCTAGAACCAACTGGAGCAGACAAGGTAACACCTTTTGCTGAAGCAGGAGCCCTGCAACTAGTAAAGGGCTTAATCTCAACCCCCAGGCCCCAGTAAGTGTGTATATTCTCTGTATTTTGTATTTCTGTGTGTTTCCGAGGTCTTCTCCAAATAAGCCTCAATTAATTTCACTGCATTGATTTGCCCTGTGACCAATCACTTAAATATAAATCTGTTAAAAGACCTGGTCTACCATGACAACTACGGATGCAGCGGCCATTATTCAAACAAATCACGGCGCCGTTTTCATTGCGCTGCTGTACTCCACGCGGCATTAATGCCGCCAATCGCCCCAGGCACACGTGTTTATCGCGGTTGCTTTGTTTGAATTTCATGGATTGTGTGCAATTAAATGCAATGAAATGAATGAATTGCAATGTGTTACTGTGTTACTGTGTCACTGTGTTACTGTGTCACTGTGTTACTGTGCTACTGTGTCAATTTCAGGTGTTTAAACACCAGAACACAAAAATGCCATTTTATGCACTCGCGTCTTTAGGCGGTACGGTTGAAGAGAGCAGTGTAAGACACACAGGAGTTGGTTATTATTAGAGAGCAGTGTAAGACACGCAGGAGTTGGGTTATTATTAGAGAGTAGTGTAAGATATGCAGGAGTTGGGTTACTATTAGAGAGCAGTGTAAGACACGCAGGAGTTGGATTATTATTAGAGAGCAGTGTAACAGACACAGGAGTTGGGGTTATTATTAGAGAGCAGTGTAAGACATGCAGGAGTTGGGGTTATTATTAGAGAGCAGTGTAAGACACGCAGGAGTTGGGTTATTATTAGAGAGCAGTGTAAGACTCGCAGGAGTTGGGTTATTATTAGAGAGCAGTGTAAGACTCACAGGAGTTGGGTTATTATTAGAGAGCAGTGTCAGACTCACAGGAGTTGGGTTATTATTAGAGAGCAGTGTAAGACACGCAGGAGTTGGGTTATTATTAGAGAGTAGTGTAAGACACGCAGGAGTTGGGGTTATTATTAGAGAGCAGTGTAAGACACCCAGGAGTTGGGTTATTATTAGAGAGCAGTGTAAGACACGCAGGAGTTGGGTTATTATTAGAGAGTAGTGTAAGACACCCAGGTGTTGGGTTATTATTAGAGAGCAGTGTAAGACACGCAAGAGTTGGGGTTATTATTAGAGAGCAGTGTAAGACACACAGGAGTTGGGTTATTATTAAAGAGCAGTGTAAGACACACAGGAGTTGGGTTATTATTAGAGAGCAGTGTAAGACACACAGGAGTTGGGTTATTATTAGAGAGCAGTGTAAGACACACAGGAGTTGGGTTATTATTAGAGAGCAGTGTAAGACACGCAGGAGTTGGGTTATTATTAGAGAGTAGTGTAAGACACCCAGGTGTTGGGTTATTATTAGAGAGCAGTGTAAGACACGCAAGAGTTGGGGTTATTATTAGAGAGCAGTGTAAGACACACAGGAGTTGGGTTATTATTAAAGAGCAGTGTAAGACACACAGGAGTTGGGTTATTATTAGAGAGCAGTGTAAGACACACAGGAGTTGGGTTATTATTAGAGAGCAGTGTAAGACACACAGGAGTTGGGTTATTATTAGAGAGCAGTCTAAGACACGCAGGTGTTGGGTTATTATTAGAGAGCAGTGTAAGACAGGCAGGAGTTGGGTTATTATTAGAGAGCAGTGTAAGACAGGCAGGAGTTGGGTTACTATTAGAGAGCAGTGTAAGACACGCAGGAGTTGGTTATTATTAGAGAGCAGTGTAAGATAGGCAGGAGTTGGGTTACTATTAGAGAGCAGTGTAAGACACGCAGGAGTTGGGTTATTATTAGAGAGCAGTGTAACAGACACAGGAGTTGGGGTTATTATTAGAGAGCAGTGTAAGACATGCAGGAGTTGGGGTTATTATTAGAGAGCAGTGTAAGACTCGCAGGAGTTGGGTTATTATTAGAGAGCAGTGTAAGACTCACAGGAGTTGGGTTATTATTAGAGAGCAGTGTAAGACTCACAGGAGTTGGGTTATTATTAGAGAGCAGTGTAAGACACGCAGGAGTTGGGTTATTATTAGAGAGTAGTGTAAGACACGCAGGAGTTGGGGTTATTATTAGAGAGCAGTGTAAGACACCCAGGAGTTGGGTTATTATTAGAGAGCAGTGTAAGACACGCAGGAGTTGGGTTATTATTAGAGAGTAGTGTAAGACACCCAGGTGTTGGGTTATTATTAGAGAGCAGTGTAAGACACGCAAGAGTTGGGGTTATTATTAGAGAGTAGTGTAAGACACCCAGGTGTTGGGTTATTATTAGAGAGCAGTGTAAGACACCCAGGTGTTGGGTTATTATTAGAGAGCAGTGTAAGACACGCAGGAGTTGGGGTTATTATTAGAGAGTAGTGTAAGACACGCAGGTGTTAGGTTATTATTAGAGAGCAGTGTAAGACACGCAGGTGTTGGGTTATTATTAGAGAGCAGTGTAAGACACCCAGGTGTTGGGTTATTATTAGAGAGCAGTGAAAGACATGCAGGAGTTGGGTTATTATTAGAGAGCAGTGTAAGACACCCAGGTGTTGGATTATTATTAGAGAGCAGTGTAAGACACGCAGGTGTTGGATTATTATTAGAGAGCAGTGTAAGACTCGCAGGAGTTGGGTTATTATTAGAGAGCAGTGTAAGACACGCAGGAGTTGGGTTATTATTAGAGTGCAGTGTAAGACAGGAAGGTGTTGGGTTATTATTAGAGAGTAGTGTAAGACACGCAGGAGTTGGGTTATTATTAGAGAGCAGTGTAACAGACACAGGAGTTGGGGTTATTATTAGAGAGCAGTGTAAGACATGCAGGAGTTGGGGTTATTATTAGAGAGCAGTGTAAGACACGCAGGAGTTGGGTTATTATTAGAGAGCAGTGTAAGACTCGCAGGAGTTGGGTTATTATTAGAGAGCAGTGTAAGACACCAAGGTGTTGGGTTATTATTAGAGAGCAGTGAAAGACATGCAGGAGTTGGGTTATTATTAGAGAGCAGTGTAAGACACCCAGGTGTTGGATTATTATTATAGAGCAGTGTAAGACTCGCAGGAGTTGGGTTATTATTAGAGAGCAGTGTAAGACACGCAGGAGTTGGGTTATTATTAGAGAGCAGTGTAAGACAGGAAGGTGTTGTGTTATTATTAGAGAGTAGTGTAAGACACGCAGGAGTTGGGTTATTATTAGAGAGCAGTGTAAGACACACAGGAGTTGGGTTATTATTAGAGAGCAGTGTAAGACACGCAGGTGTTGGGTTATTATTAGAGAGCAGTGTAAGACACGCAGGAGTTGGGTTATTATTAGAGAGCAGTGTAAGACACGCAGGTGTTGGGTTATTATTAGAGAGCAGTGTAAGACACGCAGGAGTTGGGTTATTATTAGAGAGCAGTGTAAGACACGCAGGAGTTGGGGTTATTATTAGAGAGCAGTGTAAGACACGCAGGTGTTGGGTTATTATTAGAGAGCAGTGTAAGACACCCAGGAGTTGGGTTATTATTAGAGAGCAGTGTAAGACACGCAGGAGTTGGGTTATTATTAGAGAGCAGTGTAAGACACGCAGGTGTTGGGTTATTATTAGAGAGCAGTGTAAGAAACCCAGGAATTGGGTTATTATTAGAGAGCAGTGTAAAACACGCAGGTGTTGGGTTATTATTAGAGAGCAGTGTCAGACACGCAGGAGTTGGGTTATTATTAGAGAGCAGTGTAAGACACGCAGGAGTTGGGATATTATTAGAGAGCAGTGTAAGACACGCAGGAGTTGGGTTATTATTAGAGAGCAGTGTAAGACACGCAGGTGTTGGGTTATTATTAGAGAGCAGTGTAAGACAGGCAGGTGTTGGGTTATTATTGGAGACTAGTGTAAGACACGCAGGAGTTATGTTATTATTAGAGAGCAGTGTAAGACACGCAGGTGTTGGGTTATTATTAGAGAGTAGTGTAAGACACACAGGTGTTGGGTTACTATTAGAGAGTAGTGTAAGACACGCAGGTGTTGGGTTATTATTAGAGAGTAGTGTGAGACACGCAGGAGTTGGGTTATTATTAGAGAGCAGTGTAAGACACGCAGGTGTTGGGTTATTATTAGAGAGCAGTGTAAGACTCGCAGGAGTTGGGTTATTATTAGAGAGCAGTGTAAGACACCCAGGTGTTGGGTTATTATTAAAGAGCAGTGTAAGACACGCAGGAGTTGGTTATTATTAGAGAGCAGTGTAAGACACGCAGGAGTTGGGTTATTATTAGAGACTAGTGTAAGACACGCAGGAGTTGGGTTATTATTAGAGAGTAGTGTAAGACACACAGGTGTTGGGTTACTATTAGAGAGCAGTGTAAGACACGCAGGAGTTGGGTTATTATTAGAGAGCAGTGTAAGACACGCAGGAGTTGGGGTTATTATTAGAGAGCAGTGTAAGACACGCAGGTGTTGGGTTATTATTAGAGAGCAGTGTAAGACACCCAGGAGTTGGGTTATTATTAGAGAGCAGTGTAAGACACGCAGGAGTTGGGTTATTATTAGAGAGCAGTGTAAGACACGCAGGTGTTGGGTTATTATTAGAGAGCAGTGTAAGAAACCCAGGAGTTGGGTTATTATTAGAGAGCAGTGTAAAACACGCAGGTGTTGGGTTATTATTAGAGAGCAGTGTAAGACACGCAGGAGTTGGGTTATTATTAGAGAGCAGTGTAAGACACGCAGGAGTTGGGATATTATTAGAGAGCAGTGTAAGACACGCAGGAGTTGGGTTATTATTAGAGAGCAGTGTAAGACACGCAGGTGTTGGGTTATTATTAGAGAGCAGTGTAAGACAGGCAGGTGTTGGGTTATTATTGGAGACTAGTGTAAGACACGCAGGAGTTATGTTATTATTAGAGAGCAGTGTAAGACACGCAGGTGTTGGGTTATTATTAGAGAGTAGTGTAAGACACACAGGTGTTGGGTTACTATTAGAGAGTAGTGTAAGACACGCAGGTGTTGGGTTATTATTAGAGAGTAGTGTGAGACACGCAGGAGTTGGGTTATTATTAGAGAGCAGTGTAAGACACGCAGGAGTTGGGTTATTATTAGAGAGCAGTGTAAGACACCCAGGTGTTGGGTTATTATTAAAGAGCAGTGTAAGACACGCAGGAGTTGGTTATTATTAGAGAGCAGTGTAAGACACGCAGGAGTTGGGTTATTATTAGAGACTAGTGTAAGACACGCAGGAGTTGGGTTATTATTAGAGAGTAGTGTAAGACACACAGGTGTTGGGTTACTATTAGAGAGCAGTGTAAGACTCGCAGGTGTTAGGTTATTTTTAGAGAGCAGTGTAAGACAGGCAGGCGTTGGGTTATTATTAGAGAGCAGTGTAAGACAGGCAGGCGTTGGGTTATTATTAGAGAGTAGTGTAAGACACGCAGGAGTTGGGTTATTATTAGAGAGTAGTGTAAGACACACAGGTGTTGGGTTACTATTAGAGAGCAGTGTAAGACTCGCAGGAGTTGGGTTATTATTAGAGAGCAGTGTAAGACTCGCAGGAGTTGGGTTATTATTAGAGAGTAGTGTAAGACACACAGGTGTTCGGTTACTATTAGAGAGTAGTGTAAGACACGCAGGAGTTGGGTTATTATTAGAGAGCAGTGTAAGACTCGCATGTGTTGGGTTATTATTAGAGAGCAGTGTAAGACAGGCAGGCGTTGGGTTATTATTAGAGAGCAGTGTAAGACACGCAGGAGTTGGGGTTATTATTAGATAGCAGTGTAAGACACGCAGGAGTTGGTTATTATTAGAGAGCAGTGTAAGACACGCAGGAGTTGGGTTATTATTAGAGAGCAGTGTAAAACACGCAGGAGTTGGGTTATTATTAGAGAGCAGTGTAAAACACGCAGGAGTTGGGTTATTATTAGAGAGCAGTGTAAGACACGCAAGTGTTGGGTTATTATTAGAGAGCAGTGTAAGACTCGCAGGAGTTGGGTTATTATTAGAGAGCAGTGTAAGACTCGCAGGAGTTGGGTTATTATTAGAGAGTAGTGTAAGACACACAGGAGTTGGGTTATTATTAGAGAGCAGGGTAAGACAGGAAGGTGTTGGGTTATTATTAGAGAGTAGTGTAAGACACGCAGGAGTTGGGTTATTATTAGAGAGCAGTGTAAAACACGCAGGAGTTGGGTTATTATTAGAGAGCAGTGTAAAACACGCAGGAGTTGGGTTATTATTAGAGAGCATTGTAAGACACACAGGAGTTGGTTATTATTAGAGAGCAGTGTAAGACACGCAGGAGTTGGGTTATTATTAGAGAGTAGTGTAAGACACGCAGGAGTTGGGGTTATTATTAGAGAGCAGTGTAAGACACGCAGGAGTTGGGTTATTATTAGAGAGTAGTGTAAGACACGCAGGAGTTGGGGTTATTATTAGAGAGCAGTGTAAGACACGCAGGAGTTGGGTTATTATTAGAGAGCAGTGTAAAGCACGCAGGAGTTGGGTTATTATTAGAGAGCAGTGTAAGACTCGCAGTAGTTGGATTATTATTAGAGAGCAGTGTAAGACACACAGGAGTTGGTTATTATTAGAGAGCAGTGTATGACACGAAGGAGTTGGGTTATTATTAGAGAGCAGTGTAAGACACGCAGGAGTTGGGGTTATTATTAGAGAGCATTGTAAGACACCCAGGTGTTGGGTTATTATTAGAGAGCAGTGTAAGACACGCAGGAGTTGGGTTATTATTAGAGAGCTGTGTAAGACACACAGGAGTTGGGGTTATTATTAGAGAGCAGTGTAAGACACACAGGAGTTGGGGTTATTATTAGAGAGTAGTGTAAGACACGCAGGTGTTGGATTATTATTAGAGAGCAGTGTAAGACACGCAGGAGTTGGGGTTATTATTAGAGAGCAGTGTAAGACACGCAGGTGTTGTTACCTCTGAAAAGGTGTATTAATCCCTGGTCATCCAATGTCATGGCATCAAATCCTTCATCTGTGCAGCGATCAGCCAGAGCTGGGGAGAAATGGGGTCAAAATGTGTTGAGGAGTCCAACAGTACTATAATGTACTGAACTGCAGCTCACTGCACTATAATGTACTGAACTGCAACTCACTGCAATATAATGTACTGAACTGCAGCTCACTGCAATATAATGTACTGAACTACAGCTCACTGCACTATAATGTACTGAACTGCAGCTCACTGCAATATAATGTACTGAACTGCAGCTCACTGCAATATAATGTACTGAACTGCAGCTCACTGCAATACAATGCACTAAACTGCAACTCACTGCAATATAATGTACTGAACTGCAGCTCACTGCACTATAATGTACTGAACTGCAGTTTACTGCAATACAATGCACTAAACTGCAACTCACTGCAATATAATGTACTGAACTGCAGCTCACTGCAATATAATGTACTGAATTACAGCTCACTGTAATATAATATACTGAACTGCAACTCACTGCAATATAATGTACTGAACTGCAGCTCACTGCACTATAATGTACTGAACTGCAGCTCACTGCAATATAATGTACTGAACTGCAGCTCACTGCAATATAATGTACTGAACTGCAGCTCACTGCAATATAATGTACTGAACTACAGCTCACTGTAATATAATGCACTGAACTACAGCTCACTGTAATATAATGTACTGAACTACAGCTCACTGTAATATAATATACTGAACTGCAACTCACTGCAATATAATGTACTGAACTGCAGCTCACTGCAATATAATGCACCGAACTGCAACTCACTGCAATATAATGTACTGAACTGCAGCTCACTGCAATATAATGCACTGAACTACAGCTCACTGCAATATAATGTACTGAACTACAGCTCGCTGCAATATAATGTACTGAACTACAGCTCACTGCAATATAATGTAATGAACTACAGCTCACTGCAATATAATGTACTGAACTACAGCTCACTGCAATATAATGTACTGAACTATAACTCACTGCAATATAATGTACTGAACTACAGCTGACTGCAATATAATGCACTGAACTGCAATATAATGTACTGAACTATAACTCACTGCAATATAATGTACTGAACTACAGCTCACTGCAATATAATGTACTGAACTGCAACTCACTGTAATATAATGTACTGAACTGCAACTCACTGCAATATAATGTACTGAACTACAGCTCACTGCAATATAATGTACTGAACTACAGCTCACTGCACTATAATGTACTGAACTGCAACTCACTGCACTATAATGTTCTGAACTACAGCTCACGGCAATATAATGTACTGAACTACAGCTCACTGCAATATAATGTACTGAACTACAGCTCACTGCAATATAATGCACTGAACTGCAATATAATGTACTGAACTATAACTCACTGCAATATAATGTACTGAACTACAGCTCACTGCAATATAATGTACTGAACTGCAACTCACTGTAATATAATGTACTGAACTGCAACTCACTGCAATATAATGTACTGAACTGCAACTCACTGCACTATAATGTTCTGAACTACAGCTCACTGCAATATAATGTACTGAACTACAGCTCACTGCAATATAATGTACTGAACTATAACTCACTGCAATATAATGTACTGAATTACAGCTCACTGCAATATAATGCACTGAACTGCAATATAATGTACTGAACTGCAGCTCACTGCAATATAATGTACTGAACTACAGCTCACTGTAATATAATGCACTGAACTGCAACTCACTGCAATATAATGTACTGAACTGCAGCTCACTGTAATATAATGCACTGAACTGCAACTCACTGCACTATAATGTACTGAACTGCAACTCATTGCAATATAATGTACTGAACTGCAGCTCACTGCACATAATGTACTGAACTACAGCTCACTGCAATATAATGTACTGAACTGCAATATAATGTTCTGAACTTAAACACTAATATTAATGTACTGAACTACAGCTCACTGTAATATAATGTTCAGAACTGCAACTCACTGCAATATAATGCACTGAACTGCAAATCACTGCAATATAATTTACTGACCATGAAATCACTGTAATATAATGTATTGAACTGTATTCTGAACTGCAGCTCACAGCAATATAATGTTCTATTCTGCAGCTCACTGCAATATAATGCACTGAACGGCAACTCACTGCAATATAATGTATTATACTGCAGCTCGCTGTAATATAATGTTCTGAACGGCAACTCACTGCAATATAATTTACTGACCATTAAATCACTGTAATATAATGTATTGAAATGTATTCTGAACTGCAGCTCAATGCAATATAATGTTCTATTCTGCAGCTCACTGTAATATAATGTATTATACTGCAGCTCACTGTAATATAATGTTCTGAACTGACACTTACTGCAATATAATGTTCTGTACTGCATCTCACAGCAATATAATGTATTATACTGCAGCTCACTGTAATATAATGTTCTGAACTGACGCTCACTGCAATATAATGTTCTGAACGGCAACTCACTGCAATATAATTTACTGACCATTAAATCACTGTAATATAATGTATTGAAATGTATTCTGAAGTGCAGCTCAATGCAATATAATGTTCTATTCTGCAGCTCACTGTAATATAATGTATTATACTGCAGCTCACTGTAATATAATGTTCTGAACTGACTCTTACTGCAATATAATGTTCTGTACTGCATCTCACAGCAATATAATGTTCTATTCTGCAGCTCACTGTAATATAATGTATTATACTGCAGCTCACTGCAATATAATGTTCTATTCTGCAGCTCACTGTAATATAATGTATTATACTGCAGCTCACTGCAATATAATGTTCTATTCTGCAGCTCACTGTAATATAATGTATTATACTGCAGCTCACTGTAATATAATGTTCTATTCTGCAGCTCACTGTAATATAATGTATTATTCTGCAGCTCACTGCAATATAATGTTCTACTCTGCAGCTCACTGCAATATAATGGTGTATTCTGCAGCTCACTGAAATATAATGTTCTATTCTGAAGCTCACTGAAATATAATGTTCTATTCTGTCCTTTGTGCAGTGCACAGTCTGTGCTGTTACTGTATGCATGCTCCGTCATGTCACTGCATTATCTGTCCTTTGTGCAGTGCACAGTCTGTTCTATTATTGTATGCATGCTCCGTCCTGTCACTGCATTATCTGTCCTTTGTGCAGTGCACAGTCTGTGCTGTTACTGTATGCATGCTCTGTCCTGTCACTGCATTATCTGTCCTTTGTGCAGTGCACAGTCTGTGCTGTTACTGTATGAATGCTCCATTCTGTCACTGCATTATCTGTCCTTTGTGCAGTGCACAGTCTGTGCTGTTATTGTATGCATGCTCCGTCCTGTCACTGCATTATCTGTCCTTTGTGCAGTGCACAGTCTGTGCTGTTACTGTATGCATGCTCCATCCTGTCACTGCATTATCTGTCCTTTGTGCAGTGCACAGTCTGTGCTGTTACTGTATGCATGCTCCGTCCTGTCACTGCATTATCTGTCCTTTGTGCAGTGCACAGTCTGTACTGTTACTGTATGCATGCTCCATCCTGTCACTGCATTATCTGTCCTTTGTGCAGTGCACAGTCTGTGCTGTTATTGTATGCATGCTCCATCCTGTCACTGCATTATCTGTCTTTTGTGCAGTGCACAGTCTGTGCTGTTATTGTATGCATGCTCCATCCTGTCACTGCATTATCTGTCTTTTGTGCAGTGCACAGTCTGTGCTGTTATTGTATGCATGCTCCATCCTGTCACTGCATTATCTGTCCTTTGTGCAGTGCACAGTCTGTGCTGTTATTGTATGCATGCTCCGTCCTGTCACTGCATTATCTGTCCTTTGTGCAGTGCACAGTCTGTGCTGTTACTGTATGCATGCTCCGTCCTGTCACTGCATTATCTGTCCTTTGTGCAGTGCACAGTCTGTGCTGTTACTGTATGCATGCTCCGTCCTCTCACTGCATTATCTGTCCTTTGTGCAGTGCACAGTCTGTTCTGTTATTGTATGCACGCTCCGTCCTGTCACTGCATTATCTGTCCTTTGTGCAGTGCACAGTCTGTGCTGTTACTGTATGCATGCTCCGTCCTGTCACTGCATTATCTGTCCTTTGTGCAGTGCACAGTCTGTTCTGTGCTGTCATTGTATGCATGCTCTGTCCTGTCACTGCATTATCTGTCCTTTGTGCAGTGCACAGTCTGTGCTGTTACTGTATGCATGCTCCGTCCTGTCACTGCATTACCTGTCCTTTGTGAAGTGCACAGTCTGTGCTATTATTGTATGCATGCTCCGTCCTGTCACTGCATTATCTGTCCTTTGTGCAGTGCACAGTCTGTGCTGTTACTGTATGCATGCTCCGTCCTGTCACTGCATTATCTGTCCTTTGTGCAGTGCACAGTCTGTTCTGTGCTGTCATTGTATGCATGCTCTGTCCTGTCACTGCATTCTCTGTCCTTTGTGCAGTGCACAGTCTGTGCTGTTACTGTATGCATGCTCCGTCCTGTCACTGCATTATCTGTCCTTTGTGCAGTGCACAGTCTGTGCTGTTACTGTATGCATGCTCCGTCCTGTCACTGCATTATCTGTCCTTTGTGCAGTGCACAGTCTGTGCTGTTACTGTATGCATGCTCCGTCCTGTCACTGCATTATCTGTCCTTTGTGCAGTGCACAGTCTGTGCTATTACTGTATGTATGCTCCGTCCTGTCACTGCATTATCTGTCCTTTGTGCAGTGCACAGTCTGTGCTGTTACTGTATGCATGCTCCGTCCTGTCACTGCATTATCTGTCCATTGTGCAGTGCCCAGTCTGTGCTGTTACTGTATGCATGCTCCGTTCTGTCACTGCATTATCTGTCCTTTGTGCAGTGCACAGTCTGTGCTGTTACTGTATGCATGCTCTGTCCTGTCACTGCATTATTTGTCCTTTGTGCAGTGCACAGTCTGTGCTATTACTGTATGCATGCTCCGTCCTGTCAGTGCATTATCTGTCCTTTGTGCAGTGCACAGTCTGTGCTGTTACTGTATGCATGCTCTGTCCTGTCACTGCATTATCTGTCCTTTGTGCAGTGCACAGTCTGTGCTGTTACTGTATGCATGCTCCGTCCTGTCACTGCATTATCTGTCCTTTGTGCAGTGCACAGTCTGTGCTGTTATTGTATGCATGCTCCGTCCTCTCACTGCATTATCTGTCCTTTGTGCAGTGCACAGTCTGTGCTGTTACTGTATGCATGCTCCGTCCTGTCACTGCATTATCTGTCCTTTGTGCAGTGCACAGTCTGTGCTGTTACTGTATGCATGCTCCGTCCTGTGCAAACTCACCTGTCAGGTTGTGTGTCGGGTCTTCTAAAGGGAACGGTTTAGAGCTGGTATCATTGGGCTTCCCCTTCATCCTAAAACAGAAAGATCCCAAAATGTTGAACCGCTTACACTATGATGGAGGTGACACTGTGACACGGTGCAGAGAGGTGACACTGTGACACGGTGCAGAGCGGTGACACTGTCACACGGCACAGAGAGGTGACACTGTCACACGGTGCAGAGAGGTGACACTGTCACACGGTGCAGAGGTGATGATGACTGGAGATGGACACATTTTACGTGGATTTGAATCCGTTTTGGATCGACCAGTTCGTTTGGCCCATGGATTTCCGTGGCTCAGTCTCAAAAGCGCAATCGGCATCTTCCGGATTAAATTGTTCGGTCACTGAATAATCAGCATGACGGAATAATAATTTGAACCAAAAACCGGGATCCAGGATCAGCCGATGATGAGGAGGTGCCAAGGAGCAGCATAAATAGTGGTGCCAGGAGACACAGAGAGAGGGACTTGTTTAATACAGATAAATGTAAGGTGTTGCATTTGGGAAGCAAGAATAAACAGGCGACTTACACATTAAATTGGGGGAATCCTTGATTCAGAAGGATTTAGGAGTGCTTGTAGACACCAGGCTTTGCAATAGTGCCCAAGTCATGCAGTAGCTGCAAAGGCAAACAAGATCTTATCTTGCATTAAACGGGCAATGGATGGAAGGGAAGTAAACATAATTATGCCCCTTTACAAAGCATTAGTAAGACCTCACCTTGAATATGGAGTACAATTTTGGGCACCAATCCTAAGAAAAGACATTATGGAACTAGAGAGAGTGCAGAGAAGAGCCACCAAATTAATAAAGGGGATGGACATTCTAACTTATGAGGAGAGGATAGCTAAATTAGATTTATTTACGTTAGAAAAGAGGCGTCTAAGAGGGGATATGATAACTATATACAAATATATTCGGGGACAATACAAGGAGCTTTCAAAAGAACTATTCATCCCACGGGCAGTACAAAGGACTCGGGGCCATCCCTTAGGGTTGGAGGAAAGGAAATTTCACCAGCAACAAAGGAAAGGTTTCTTTACAGTAAGCAGGTGCGTTCATCAAGGTCTGCATCTTTCCTTCCTGCATTAAACTGATGTCCATTCTGCGTTGCCCTGGATCTTTCTGATTTTTTCCCAAGTTTGGTTGCCGGCTGCCTGGGGCATATACTGTATACAGTATATACACAAGGTCCGGTTATTACATAGTAACACCCGGGAAAGAATCCCTGGTAAAGTACTCTTGGGTTGGACAATGTATAATCCAAACAAATATCCTATTCATATGCAAAGAATGAAAAAATAATAATATTTTAATCACATAATAAATTTACCAGTTTGGTGCAAGGCATAAAATAAAGTGTAATTAAAACCCTGGTGGTAGATAAGGCGCATGCACAATTAGTAACTGTCTCCTCCTAAGCCAAACAACTGATTATTATACTCCGAAGAGGTTAATGCTCTTGTTAGATACTTATTCAAGGAAATAGGATAGCCTATTTTTAAATCACATATATTTCCCTTTCAACAAGGGTATAAACATAGATACATGTCATATATTAGTCACATTATTGTATCCACTGTTATAAGACATCCCGTTATGGGTATTTCCACCAATCAGAAAGGTTTACCATAAACTCAGTGAGTTGCAACGGGTGGATAACAGTATACAATAAATCCATACCTGCAACCATACAGGGGGTCCCTAGTATAAAGGGGTGTGCCCAGATACATGCCCAGGTACCCGGAACCTAGTATAGGGGTACAGAAGATGCTCCAGCTATGTGATAAAGCTGAGAGTGATTTATTATGTGTAAAAAGTGTAAAATGTATTTCTAGAGTGTGGCAAGAATGAGGCGAGTGTGTGTAGGCGATATATCCCCTCACTCCATCCCTGCATCCAGAACAGGGACTTACACATTTTTATCACACAACATACAGGACACAGTGTATTTTATTAAAGAGTTATATTTAATAGGTGTATGTACTGATAACCTGTCATTGAACTGTGGGATTTCCAAGTCATGGATTCCGAGGGACCAGGCGGATACCAAGCTTGGTGCCTCTGGGTCTGTGCGGAGTCCGGACTTGAAAGCCTCAGGGATGCCAAGGAGGGAGGGTTACTGCAGTTATACTTGAGTACCCGCATCCTGGACTGACACATGGCTATCTAGCCACCATTTGCCAGAGCCCAGAGTCTGTGGAGCCTGGACAGTGTGGGGGGCTCAGTATGCAAATAGGCAGAGGTGCCAGGTTGGCGCATGCCCCTTTGCAGAATGCAAAAAAAGTACCCACCTGGCTTTACAATACCGGAAAATCGGTGATTGGCTGCAGGAGAATTCCCACGCTCTGATTGGCTGTAGAGGTTTGTGAATGGGACACTGAAACCCATAAGGAGCCTTGCAGCCAATCATGAGCGCAGATTCCAAGCGCCAAACCAACAGCGGCAAATTCAAAGATGCTCTGTACTGAATAGACGCGAGCCGGCTTCAAAGATTTTGAGTGAGAACATTTTCTAAGTCCCACTTTTTGAGAACGTAGCAGTCGCGTCTGGCCTTGCGCCGAAATCAGTTCCAGGATTTTCGTGAGTACCTCCCAGTCATTGGAAAGGGCTCCTACAGAGGTCATTTTTGTGAATTTTGTTTAAAGGTCAAGTTTATTCGTTAGCCCCGTTCCCAGTAAGTGTGTTAACCGTGTAAATTGTGTTACATTGTGTGTATGTCTTTTCCTGAAATAAATTACAATTTATTTTACCTAATTGCTTTGCTCAATCAATGATCCCAGTATAAAATGTGTTAATAAAACTGGTCTCCTGTGACAAGGGGTAACCAGTATCACTTGGGTAAGTAGGCTGGATTATCATGTGTAGAGCTTCTCCTTTCTAGCATTGACAGGGACAGCTCACAGATAGTATACACACATTGTAACCGATATACAACCCGTGCATCCGTATGTGTGAGTACACAGGTGCAGCTGTCCCCACCACCGACGTCACCGAAATGACATCATCTAAAACCGACGACGAGCAAGCGTTTCACGTATATGCTGCGCTTCTTCAGGGTAGGAGGAGTGCTATTCAGGCCTACAATATAAATCCTCAGCTGCAAACAATGTGCAGAGAGGAGTACTTGCGGGTGGAGGAGTTACTAAAGTATGAATTTTACAGAGTAACCAATACCAAAGGTATAGAGAAGATACTAAGTTGCAAGAGGTGCCTTGAGTCTAGTGTGCACAATTATGAGCTCCTGTGATCCTGTCAGATCTATAGGGGATCTCTGGGAGATCGTAGTATGTGTACAGGGACTGCTGTGGTTTGTTAGAGTCAGTTAATTAACCCCTTATACTGGGTTAATTAACCCCTTATACTGAAGCTCCGGACACATTAAATATGGCTCGTTTTATCCATGCATGCTCTCTTTAGACAGAAACAGCCTCACCACGATAATGTCCTGTGCAGTGAGATTATACTGACTGCGACAAAGGTATAGGAGAAGCCATCTGTGGCAAAAGCGAAGTACCCATAGCTATCAGTTTAAGCATGATGCCCTAGTATCAGTATCCCTCTGTAACCGGGACAGTGCAGATCTCGGCTGGCCAAATTTAAGCTGAAGCAGAGTCAGCAGGACCTGCGGAGTAGCAGCCATGGTGAGCGGTCAGAATTAGCTACGATACAATATTTTCATATATACAGTATATATATATCTCTCCTCATTGCCCTGATAAAGCGGTTAAGCGAAACGTACGTCGGCAAGTTGCGATGTCCATAGTTGATGACGTCTTTGGGAAGAGTGAATACTAACATGGCAGGTACTGCCACTATCCTCCTGCCCCCAATAAGATGCGCTTACAAACCTGTGATGATGGGGAGGATTTGGCCCGGGATTAAAGGGGTTACACCCCAATTGGCCACCCTCTACCCTCACCTGGGAAACAAGGGGTTAACTGGACTGAGGTCCAGTAATGTGCTTTTACCTCGCTTCAATATCCAAATGCTTATTCCCCTGTGTAACTGTATTGTGTTATCCTGGTGTTTGCACTCACATATACACTAGGGTTGATGCGGGAGGGAAGGGGTTAATGTTAAAATAGTGATTCTAGCCCTTTGTTTAACTTACCCTCAAAGATGCCTGCCTACTAAATGCAAATGGTCAGGAGAGCTACCAAATGGTTAGGAAGCAGCCCCGTGATCAAAGGCTAACTGCCTAATGGTTTATGTTGGAGGCAGGAACCAAGAAACTGAATGTTTTTTAAGTGTGATACTTCATACTTCAATGGAAGCCAAAATCTGCTTCAAAGAGATTTATTGATGGGGGACAGGGGTGCGGTTACTCATGGAGAGATCAGAATGAGTGACCTTATTAAATATAAGAATATTATGAGATGTCCTCGGCTGAACATGCTAAGAGTTACATATGTGTAACCGAGGGACTGAGATGCAAATAATAAATACAGGCACATGATGTTTAGCCA
The DNA here is from genome assembly GCF_040206685.1 of Ascaphus truei. Lineage (NCBI taxonomy): Eukaryota > Metazoa > Chordata > Amphibia > Anura > Ascaphidae > Ascaphus > Ascaphus truei. Next base: position 1,032,126 of record NC_134485.1, on the reverse strand, counting down.
GTACTAAGAGCCAGATATTAATATCTCTCTTAATTTTAGTATTACACTGTAATATTTAGTCTCATTGAGAGCGTCAAGCGTGCCGGAATGTATTAATATGCCTCACGTGCCAGTAAGTATTACTGAACTGAAGTTCTGAAGTTATTTAGATAGGAAAAGCAGTTTGTAAACGTCCTTGGGTGGGAAGAGTTTTACTCTGAGGAAAACTGTCAACCTCACCGCTGATTTATGAGAGGGGCTGGGTTTAGGTTGTGTTCAATGGGAAATAATGGTATAATAACCAGGCTCAGCCTATGGCTATTGTCTTCATGTATAGTCTTCATGCCAGAGGGCTTCATGTCTTTCGTGTCTTGGGATTATGAAGATTGCTGTATGAACTGCCAGTCCAGAATTATGACTGTTTCATCATTTCCATCTTAAGTGAGTGTCCATATTTTGCCTGTTATTTGTATATCTTGTGTGTTCACCTTTATCAAGGAATAAATGATATTTTATCATATCTAAGTCTCGTACCAGTTCAACCCAGTTATATATATTTTGGTGTAAATTACAGCCTGTCATAAGCTATCGTCACAAAACCCTTCTATTTATAAAGTGTTTGCTTTTAAATATCTGATTCTTCTCTAAGCTGTGAGGTTAGCGGCCGATAGATATCAATATATACACAGGGAGACACACCACTATGTACTGTATGTGCAGTACACAGACACGCCAGTAAATAGACATGTCAGTATGTACAGTATGCAGACACACCAGTATATATGTACAGTATAAAGGCATGCCTGTATACAGTATAGACATATCAGTATGTATGTACAGTATACAGACACGCAGTATGTATGTACAGTATACAAACATGCCAGTATGTATGTACAGTATACAAACATGCCAGTATGTATGTGCAGTATACAGACACGCAAGTATAAAGACAGGTCAGTATGTACATTACAGACACACCAGAATATAGACATGTCAGTATGTACAGTATATAGATGCGCCAGGATGTATGTACAGTATACAGACACACCAATATATAAACGTCAATATGTATGTACTGTACAGTTTACAGAAGATATGTGAGTATGTGCAGTATACAAACACACCAGTATATAAACATGTCAGTATGTATGTACACTATACAGACACACCGTATACATGTACACAATCATAGCAGGTACACACAAATGTACACATATATATATATATATATATATATATATATATATATATATATATATATATACACATACACCTTACACTCACAGAATCGCATGTACACATAGCAGACACACACACACAAAGACACACAAACACACAGAGTACCCTCACAGAATAGCAAACACACAAATAGATGGTACACACAAACACACACAAAACTGTATAGCCTCTCACTATGTTCCAGCAATGTGACACACACAGAAAGTACTCACATTGGGTACGAGAGTCCGAGAGACAGGAGACAAAAGAGAACGCAGGTTGTGAGAGAGCCCCTCATACTGACAGAGCAGGGACAGCTACCGCAGAGCGTCTGAGAGTGCAGGTGTGTGGGGGTGTGAGAGGGTCACACTACTCCTTCGCAGAGTGTCTGAGAGTGCAGGTGTGTGGGGGTCTGAGAGGGTCACAATACTCCTCCTTCAGCTCTGAGATAGAATTTATACTCAGGCCATGAAAATAAACAAACACATCCCAGAAATCCATTGCACAATGCTATCCAGAGTTACACAACTCACTTCCCATCACTGCCTTGTGATAACACAGATACACACACACGCACTAATCCAGGGTTACAGAACTCAATTCCCATCACTGCCCTGTGATAACACAGATACACACGCACACACACACAATGCTATCCAGAGTTACACAACTCACTTCCCATCACTGCCCTGTGATAACACAGATACACACGCACACACACACAATGCTATCCAGAGTTACACAACTCACTTCCCATCACTGCCCTGTGATAACACAGATACACACTCACACACACACAATGCTATCCAGAGTTACACAACTCACTTCCCATCACTGCCCTGTGATAACACAGATACACACGCACACACACACAATGCTATCCAGAGTTACACAACTCACTTCCCATCACTGCCCTGTGATAACACAGATACACACACACGCACTAATCCAGAGTTACACAACTCACATCCCATCACTGCCCTGTGATAACACAGATACACACACACGCACTAATCCAGGGTTACACAACTCAATTCCCATCACTGCCCTGTGATAACACAGATACACATGCACACACACACAATGCTATCCAGAGTTACACAACTCACTTCCCATCACTGCCCTGTGATAACAAAGATACACACGCACACACACACAATGCTATCCAGAGTTACACAACTCACTTCACATCACTGCCCTGTGATAACACACACATCCAGTTACACAACTCACATCCCATCACTGCCCTGTGATAACACACACACAATGCTATCCAGAGTTACACAACTCACCATCTCTGCTCTGAGATAACACACTCACACACACACACATCCAGTTACACAACTCCCGTCCAATCACTGAACTGATTGATAACACATACACACACACACACACAATCTTATCCCGAGTTACACAAAGCAATTCCCATAATGGTCATGTGATAACACACACACACACACACACACACACACACACACACACACACACACACACACACACACACACACACACACACACACACACACACACACACACACACACACACAAAATCTTATCCAGAGTTACACAACTCCCTCCCATCACTACCCTGTGATAACATACACAATATCACAACGCATTAGTAACACAAAGGGTGCAGACTCTATAGGTCCCAAATCAGTGACATTTAGAGAGTCTTGGGCTAAAGTAATGATATTTTCTTCTGTATCATTGTCACTGGAGCGGGTAACCAGGCTATATAAGAAAGGTCAGGCCCGTTTTGGTTACCCCTGTTCCATGTATAAAGGTCCAAGAGAGTTAGCTCTTGGGCCCAGTAACAATGTACCACTCCAATGTACTGTCTGTAATAAAAGCATTTTGTTTTCTTTCCGGGCGTGCCAGCGAGAAGGGATTGCTAGTGGGTGAGTTTAATGGGGGGGTTGCAGGGGGTTTGCAGAGGAAGCGTTGCCAGAATGTGCCTAGGAGGTTGGGGTCCGGAGTTGTCGGTTCCCCTATAAATGTACCGAGGAATCATGCCTGATTCTCGGATACATGTAGGCACATTGTCCCGGCAATATGTCCCCTTGAAAACGTGAGCGTGACTCACCACTAGGGTACCCTGCTTCAGCACAGCCCAGAAAGGAGAATGAGGCACAGGGTTAAAACATCTATCTCTGTAGCTGGGGGAATCCCTAGGTTAAGGGGGGTACCCCAGCTAGTGCAAAGGTAACCCCCCAAAAAGTATATGGTTTGTGGGTGCCCCAACCATATATAAGGTTGAGGGTGAAGGGGGGGGGGGGAGGGGGGAACTCTGAGAGTCCAAACTGAGTCGAAGGGAAAGTGTGTGGGCAGATAGAAATAGATAGATAACATGTTACATTTTCTGTCCCCCAAGACTCAGAGTGTATTAAAATATACTTTAATAATGTAACATGCATTTTACACTTGGAACCAATGTCCAAACAGGCTGTCCGAGCTAACCCATAGGCACCGGTAAGGCTGCTGGACATCGGAGTTCAAAGCAGCCAGAAGATGCCAGAGGTGAGAATAGCGTTTGGTCAGCGGGGAAAGGTGGAGTACCAGGTCTGGAGATCAATAGCAGTCCCCCGGGATGCCACTTGTTCTGCCAGACCTGGTGGAGCCTGCCCAGCGGGTGGCATTGAGATAGCCAGGGAGAGAGGTGGCAGGCTTGCGCATGTCTCTTGGCTATTTCGGATTTCCAGTTGACCCGGCTTTTCTAGCCGGCCTGGCTCTGATTGCCATGGAAAGTTCCCACGTGTTGATTGCTGTTCAGTTTTGTGAATGAAACTGAAAATACAATAAGAATCGATGAGTTAATCAGATTCGGAGTCTCCGGTACTAAGAGTGTGGGCGGGCATTTCAAAGTTACTTCTGTGTGAATAGCAGAGAAACCGGCTTCCATTTTGAGCCAGAAAAGCCTGCCCGCCAGAGACTAAGTCCCGCTTTTTGGGACCAAGATTTCCGAAATGAACGTAGCGGACGTGGCTGGGATTTTATGCCGATTTTGAGTTCCAGGAGATTTGGAGTAACTTGCGGTCAGGTGGGACCAAGTTCTCAGATGAGAGGGGAGCGGTGGCGTATGGAATTTTATTAAATACAAAAGTACTGTGACAAGCGCTAGACCTAATATTACAGTGCTGTGCACTAAAATAACTAAGCTGCCTGGTAATCTACTGAAACATCTCATATATCTCAAAACATAATCAATAAACACAAAAATAGATACAGAACCTGGCGCATAAGTGTGTAATGAAAAAAGTCCCAAATGAATATGTGATAAAGTGATAGTTCCAATTTTACAACCTTGAGTGGCCGGTGAGAAACGAACCCAGTTCACAGTTCATAGGGGCAACAAGCAGTTCTTCTCATGGGGTGGACTTGATCCTGCATACAGTATGTGAAATATCAAGCGGGAAGAACAAACATTGCGCAGTATATTTGAACAAACAATGGTTATTTCAAAAGCTGAGTTATCTAAAATGCCTACTTACTAGAAGTGGCTAGATCACATGCAGGGGAGAGAAACTGTTCTTTGTGCCTTCCTGATCCTGGAAGCCTCGGTTATAGCACGAACCCCTCGTGGTATCCGGTGTCTCCGTGGATCCTGAAAAGCTGTCTCTTCGAGTCCTGTCTTTGAGGAATCCTGCACCTTTTTCTTCATTAAGGAACAGACAAAGGACAGAGGATTGCGCAGCACAGTAAAAACTTTTAATGATGCCTTCCTAAAAACATAGATAAAAAATACTCACAAGAGAAGGTGAGTATGCATATAATACAGAAGTGCTCGGCCCAGCACACACAAACACAGCCGCCTCAGTCACTGAGAGTCCGTTCAGGTACCGCGTGTACCTCGCGTGTATCCGGCGCACTTGGGTGACGTCACCATCTTCAATATGACTGGCAGCCGGGATGTCTGGGACACTGCTTCTTAGGCTCCTCCCTACGCGTTTAGTGACGGGGAACGTCACTTCGTCAGGGGGTTGTGGAGCCTCATCAATCCCATGTCAGTTATATAGCTGCAGATTAACCCCTTACATGGAGGGGCCACCTGAGGCTAATGAATAGCAATAAAATGTTCCTATTGTCCTGGTGATTCTTACCAGCGGGGTTATTTAGGAAGCATCTTTAACAAAAGCACTTGAAATACAATTATTTAAAATGATCCATGACTCTTAATGATAATCATAAATCACATAAAATACATGTTTAAAATACACTGGATGGGAGCTAATACTTAAGAGGTATATAGTCCAAAACAAGAAATGACAGGTCATAAAAATGAAGCTAAGTCAAAATCAATATTTAACCCTTTAGGTTGAAGTGTTCGCAGAGTGTAGATCCAGAAGGTCTCCTGTTGGGATACCCTCTGCAGTCTATCTCCTCCTCTTACACCTACCTTTGGGCAATCTATGCCGATAAATGTGAGTTCTTCAGGGGACATATTGTGATGTATTTTGAAATGGTTGGACACACTATGTGTCTCCAACCCTTTCTTGATGTTGTACACATGTTCGGCAAATCTTCTTTTTAATGGTCTCCCTGTTCTCCCCACGTACTGTAATTTGCAGGGACATTCTAGGAGGTAGACACAAAAGTTGGAGTTACAGTTAATGAATGTGCGGATTTCAAAAAAATTTCCGGTAACATTAGATCTGAATTCCTTGCATTTAATTCCATAGCTGCACCCAATACATTTTTTACAGGGAAAATATCCCTTAAGATCCTTAAGCCACATGGTATCTCCTTGTCCTTGTTTTTTCTTAGGACAACTAGGGGCCAAGATAGATTTTAGGTTCTGGGCCTTTCTATAAACAACTTGATGTTTATCAGGCAGTATGGATTGTAGAATGGGATCTCTCTGCAAGATGCCCCAATGTTTGGTTAACACCTTAACAATGTCTTTGGACATACCATTATACTGCGTGATGAAAGGAAGGAATATTTTGTTTGTACTTGCATCCACTTTCTTAACAGGATAAATCAAAGATGCTCTGTCTATATTATTTGCTTGTTCAATAGCATTATTGACAAGCCTCCTGTTATATTTCCTATCTTTGAATTTATTTCCCAGATCCTTAATTTGTTCATTGTATACTTCTGGTTGTGAGCAGTTTCGTTTAACTCTAAATGCCTGTCCTTTTGGAATGTTTTTTATCCATTGCGGATGATGATGACTTGACGCTAGGACATAAGAGTTAGCATTTACCTCCTTATGATATGTCTTTGTCTGTATCTCGTTCTCTACTATATATAGAGTCAGATCTAGGAAGTTTATTGATTGTGAACTGATATTAAACGTAAATTTGATGTTATAGTCGTTTGTATTCAAATGGGTCTGAAAGGCCTCAAGATCTTCAGGCGTGCCCCTCCAGACGCACAGCACATCATCGATGTAGCGTTTCCATAGCACCAGGTTTGCTCCATATGGGTTGTGGTTCAGGATGTAATTTTCTTCCCACAGACCCATAAAAATGTTTGCATAACTAGGAGCAAACCTGGTACCCATTGCAGTGCCGCACGTCTGGAGGTAGTACTGACCTTCATGTGAGAAGTAGTTATGGGTCAATATATACCTGATGGATTCTATGATGAAATCTTTTACAGAAGACTCCATATTGGTATCTTTACATAAAACCCTTTCTACAGCCTTTAGACCCATTTGGTGATCTATAATGGTATAGAGAGATACCACGTCGCATGTTACCCATATCAGACCTTCTTCCCATTTAAGATTCTGAACTGTCTGTAGGACATGCGACGTGTCTTTGAGATGGGAGGGAATCTCTACCACATATTTCTGTAGCAGAAAATCCACAAACTGGGAGAGGTTGGATGTGAGGGACCCGATCCCCGAGATTATGGGTCTGCCTGGGGGTTTTAAGGGATTCTTATGAATCTTCGGGATGAAGTAAAAGAGTGGTATTTTTGGATGTTCAATTATTAAAAATTCCAACTCTTTTTTGTTGATTATCCCTGTGTCATGCCATTTTTCCAACATGTCAGTTAGCTCAATGCTATATTCATTAGTTGGATTACCTGTTATTATCTTATAGGTACCCCTATCACTTAATATACGTTGGGCTTCTTCCTGATAGTAGTCCCTATTCATGACCACTATCCCTCCCCCTTTATCAGCAGGTTTTATCACTATCTGATATAAATAATAAATAATCAGATAGTGATAAAACCTGCTGATAAAGGGGGAGGGATAGTGGTCATGAATAGGGACTACTATCAGGAAGAAGCCCAACGTATATTAAGTGATAGGGGTACCTATAAGATAATAACAGGTAATCCAACTAATGAATATAGCATTGAGCTAACTGACATGTTGGAAAAAGGGCATGACACAGGGATAATCAACAAAAAAGAGTTGGAATTTTTAATAATTGAACATCCAAAAATACCACTCTTTTACTTCATCCCGAAGATTCATAAGAATCCCTTAAAACCCCCAGGCAGACCCATAATCTCGGGGATCGGGTCCCTCACATCCAACCTCTCCCAGTTTGTGGATTTTCTGCTACAGAAATATGTGGTAGAGATTCCCTCCCATCTCAAAGACACGTCGCATGTCCAACAGACAGTTCAGAATCTTAAATGGGAAGAAGGTCTCATATGGGTAACGTGCGACGTGGTATCTCTCTATACCATTATAGATCACCAAATGGGTCTAAAGGCTGTAGAAAGGGTTTTATGTAAAGATACCAATATGGAGTCTTCTGTAAAAGATTTCATCATAGAATCCATCAGGTATATATTGACCCATAACTACTTCTCACATGAAGGTCAGTACTACCTCCAGACGTGCGGCACTGCAATGGGTACCAGGTTTGCTCCTAGTTATGCAAACATTTTTATGGGTCTGTGGGAAGAAAATTACATCCTGAACCACAACCCATATGGAGCAAACCTGGTGCTATGGAAACGCTACATCGATGATGTGCTGTGCGTCTGGAGGGGCACGCCTGAAGATCTTGAGGCCTTTCAGACCCATTTGAATACAAACGACTATAACATCAAATTTACGTTTAATATCAGTTCACAATCAATAAACTTCCTAGATCTGACTCTATATATAGTAGAGAACGAGATACAGACAAAGACATATCATAAGGAGGTAAATGCTAACTCTTATGTCCTAGCGTCAAGTCATCATCATCCGCAATGGATAAAAAACATTCCAAAAGGACAGGCATTTAGAGTTAAACGAAACTGCTCACAACCAGAAGTATACAATGAACAAATTAAGGATCTGGGAAATAAATTCAAAGATAGGAAATATAACAGGAGGCTTGTCAATAATGCTATTGAACAAGCAAATAATATAGACAGAGCATCTTTGATTTATCCTGTTAAGAAAGTGGATGCAAGTACAAACAAAATATTCCTTCCTTTCTTCACGCAGTATAATGGTATGTCCAAAGACATTGTTAAGGTGTTAACCAAACATTGGGGCATCTTGCAGAGAGATCCCATTCTACAATCCATACTGCCTGATAAACCTCAAGTTGTTTATAGAAAGGCCCAGAACCTAAAATCTATCTTGGCCCCTAGTTGTCCTAAGAAAAAACAAGGACAAGGAGATACCATGTGGCTTAAGGATCTTAAGGGATATTTTCCCTGTAAAAAATGTATTGGGTGCAGCTATGGAATTAAATGCAAGGAATTCAGATCTAATGTTACCGGAAATTTTTTTGAAATCCGCACATTCATTAACTGTAACTCCAACTTTTGTGTCTACCTCCTAGAATGTCCCTGCAAATTACAGTACGTGGGGAGAACAGGGAGACCATTAAAAAGAAGATTTGCCGAACATGTGTACAACATCAAGAAAGGGTTGGAGACACATAGTGTGTCCAACCATTTCAAAATACATCACAATATGTCCCCTGAAGGGCTCACATGTATCGGCATAGATTGCCCAAAGGTAGGTGTAAGAGGAGGAGATAGACTGCAGAGGGTATCCCAACAGGAGACCTTCTGGATCTACACTCTTCGAACACTTCAACCTAAAGGGTTAAATATTGATTTTGACTTAGCTTCATTTTTATGACCTGTCATTTCTTGTTTTGGACTATATACCTCTTAAGTATTATCTCCCATCCAGTGTATTTTAAACATGTATTTTATGTGATTTATGATTATCATTAAGAGTCATGGATCATTTTAAATAATTGTATTTCAAGTGCTTTTGTTAAAGATGCTTCCTAAATAACCCCGCTGGTAAGAATCACCAGGACAATAGGAACATTTTATTGCTATTCATTAGCCTCAGGTGGTCCCTCCATGTAAGGGGTTAATCTGCAGCTATATAACTGACATGGGATTGATGAGGCTCCACAACCCCCTGACGAAGTGACGTTCCCCGTCACTAAACGCGTAGGGAGGAGCCTAAGAAGCAATATCCCAGACATCCCGGCTGCCAGTCATATTGAAGACGGTGACGTCACCCAAGTGCGCCGGATACACGCGAGGTACACGCGGTACCTGAACGGACTCTCAGTGACTGAGGCGGCTGTGTTTGTATGTGTATGTGTATGTGTATGTGCAGCACTCCCTGGCTGTTCCTGGTGACATGGTGTCTCCCTGCCGCGCTTCTTTGCTGTTCCTGGTGACACTGTGTCTGCCTGCCACACTCCCTTGCTGATCCTGGTGACATGGTGTCTCACTTTGTCACGGGAGACGCAAATAATAACACATTTATATTTCGTGGATCCTGATTGAGCAGAATAGGTTGAGCAAAATAAACTGAGATTTATTCCCTTGATAGTCAAACACACGACAACTGCAGAATACACTTAATAATTACACTTACGGGTAGAGGAACAGGGGATAATGTCCAGAAAGGTGCAAAGAACCAGAAGATTGTCTTTTAAAATGTAGCCCTTTTGCAAATTGCCAAATAAATAGCCAGTCCAATCCTTCTGTGAATGTGCAAAATCTTTTCTGGTTCTTTGGGGTTCGTTCTGGAATCCCCAGGGCTAACAAAGTCCTTGTTGCGATGTTTTTAACCCCTTGCGTTCTGGAATCATAGCCGCTGTACTTAGATCTTATCCGCTTGAAGAAATCAGGTAACAACAGCAAGAACAACAACACAGGAATGAGGGTTACAGGCCTTTTTAAGGATAAGGGCCTGTGGGGTTTACATTAACCTCATCCCATTGGCAAGGAATTATCTTCCTCCTATCAAAACCTGCCATGTCACATGGGCAAATCCTACAGCCAGCTCAGGTAACTCTGAGCATGCTCAGTAAGCAGCTTGGTAGCACTGCTAAGTAAAAAGGGGCCCCTCATTTCTGGGGACGCAATGTCTGGAGTTTGGTCCTAAGGTGTTTACATATCTAGGATGAGTAACAGGGTCTGCTACTCAGAAAAATCCTGATTAAGTGACACTGTAAGACTCTGGAGTCTTTCATACCCTAGACGCATCGGCATCTCCCAACCGGGGGCTCATGTTTGCATAACATTTGTTACTTAATGCATTACAAAGGCAGGCAGAAAAAAATAGCATCCTGACGGTACATTTTAAAACTGCAACAGAAAGGCACTTCATCAAAAATATATCTTTCCCTTATGACAAAGTTATAATTTTAATATGTGTGTGCTTGGGGGGTTACACTGAGGCTGCACACCAAAAATAAGGGTGCTGGCTCACTCCATTCCTAAATTAGCAGTCAAGGGGACAACAATGCATAGAGGGGAGAATGGTACATGGGAACAGCATATAAAATTAACCCCTTCATCCCCAATACGAAATAGGGGTAACCAGCTGAGCACACTGCCTTTATTAATGCGCTAATTACCCCCATTTTCGTCACAATGGTGTCTCCCTGCCACACTCCCTTGCTGATCCTGGGGACATGGTGTCTCCGTGCCGCACTCCCTTGCTGATCCTGGTGAAACTGTGCCTCCCTGCCGCACTCCTTGCTGTTCCAGGTGACACGGTGTTTTCCTGCCGTACTCCCTCGCTGATCCTGGTGACATGGTGTCTCCCTGCTGCACTTCCTTGCTCATCCTGGTGAAACAGTGTCTCCCTGCCGCACTCCCTTACTGATCCTAGTGACGTGGTGTCTCCCTGCTGCACTCCTTGCTGTTCCAGGTGACACGGTGTCTTCCTGCCGCACTCCCTTACTGTTCTAGGTGACACGGTGTCTTCCTGCCGCACTCCCTTGCAGATCCTGGTGACACGATGCCTCCCTGCTAAACTCGCTTCTCGATACTTATCCTGCTTGAATTTAATCTAATGGTTGATGTGCCATTCTTGTAAATATTCTTTTTAATATCAGTGCACGCTTCAACACTTTGTCATTTTAATCCGTCTAAGACCACTGAGGTGTAGACAGAATCAGGCTGTTTCATCTACGAATCCTAAATTGGGTGTTATATTGTATTCCTTACTTATAGAAAACACTTCTAGATAAACTTGGATGTAGTCCATTGCTAAATCCCGCTTATCCTCTGGGCTGGCATAGCCTGTTGCAGCCGATTAGAGAGTATCTTCAAAATAAATCTGTAAGTGATTGGTTTTAAACTGATTGGTCTGTAGTCCTTGAGGTCTATGGGGGCTATGCACTAAGCAGTGATAAGTCGTTTTAAGAGCGCAAAGTGCTTTTAGAACAGGAAGTTCCGCTGAGCACTATGCACTAAGCCGCGCAAACAGGCACTTTGCGCTCTAAAATGGGCTTTTCCTTGAAATTTTTTCTAAGTCCAACTTTGATCGTACGATCAGCTGTTTGCGCTGAATCCTGCCCTTCTGCGGGATTCACTAAGTAACGCAAACTGATCGTACGTTAAAGTTGCGCTGAATAAAGCTCACCAGCTAAAGGCAGGTGATAAAAAAAGCTGGACATAGAAAAAAATCTTTGTTTACCTTTTTGCAAGCGCAAAACCAATACAATAGGCCAGCGGGTGTCCCCGGCTGACCCCGCGGCCGTCCCGGGTCCCCGCGGGAGTCCTGGGGTACCCGCGGGCCTGCGGTACCAATGTTGTGCCAACAAAAATACTAAACATTATTTCTAACTAAATACACCCCCCTAACACATACAGTACAATAATGTGCAAAATAACTATTATACAGATATGGATAATAGATTATTTGCCCTTTATTAAACACTGCATTAGCATACATAAATAAAGTCAATAAAAACAGTAGCCAGCTAATCCAATCAATACAAGCAGTAACAACATCAACAATTATTTAATTAAACCATTAACCAATTAAACCAATTAATTCCTAAACCAACTCAAAATGAATAGTAACACTAACCAATCAAACCAATTAATTACAACAACATTAATGAATGTAAACATTAAAAGACAAATAAATACCTTCAAACAATCTCTGAAAGAACCATAAAACGCATCAGCTAACATAATACAACATTCACTACAAACGAACACCAATCACAAACATTTTATTACATTAAGCATGAAAAAAAAAAACAATGACATCCACATAAGGAACTGAGATTAAAAAAACCAACAGCAATACCAAGCCACAAATGCCCCCAAATATTGTAATAATAATGTATTAATCTGTACCCTAGAGTGGTACAGATTAATATATTATCAGTCAATGTGCCCACCCCAAAAAAAATCGAAAATCACATCCAATGAAAAAACCTGTAAAAAGAGACATTTACAAACATTGAATATATTACTTACCATTAGGAGCGGTGGCCCTCCGACTCCCGGGGTAACAGGAAGCTCACGTACCTTGAAGGCCTCCAACAGCATCCAATGCCATCCGCCTTGAAGATCAAGCTCAGGTACCCCAATCTTCTTTTTCTTTCTTTAATCACCTTCTTCTATCTTCATCTGTCACCATTTCTTGTTCTTCTTTATCTTCTTTCTTCATCTGTCAATCCAAAATACTCCATGTTAAATCCCAGGCGATGCTGTCTCGTCGGCTTCTTGGGCTCAAATGAGGCGTCACGGCCTTAAATAGGGCTTGTGACGTCACATTTAACCTCAAAATGGTGAACAGCCACCTGATTGGCTGTTCAAACCATGTTCCGACTTTATTTATTTTTTTGACATGACGTCACTTAAAGGGAATGATGCCAGCCAATCAGAATGGCTGTGCTTCATTTGGCTTTAAGATGACGTCATGAAATCCAAGATGGCCGGCGTCACATGGTATTTCAGCAAATCAGAGTATGGAATTGTTTACCACAATCTGATTGGCTGAATCGCCATGTGACGCCTGCTTCGTGACGTCATCTTAAAGGCAAACCAGCAACAGACGAATGCAGCCCTGCAAGAGGCGAATGCAACCCAGCAAGAGACAAACCGCTTGCTGAGAGAGGAGCAACAACGGTTCACCCAGGGCTTACAGCAGGAACTCGAGATCCTGAGAGGGACTATCATTAAGACTCCACTGGCAGGCGCAGCCCCAGGCCCGAAAATGATAAGGGCAAGCCACTACCTTCAGAAGATGGGGCCCTCGGATGATGTTGAAACCTATCTTCTCACTTTTGAACGCATGGAACAGAGAGAGGGTTGGCCAGAAGCTGAGTGGGCCAGTCTAATCGAACCCTTCTTAAGCGGCGAACCCCAGAAGGCTTACTTTGATCTAGAGCCAGCCGAAGCTAACGTCTATGCAAAATTGAAGTTCGAGATCCTCGCCACCTCGGCGTAACCACAGCCGTTCGCGCCCAAAGGTTCCACGCATGGTCTTTCACGTTGGATAAAGCCACCCGATCCCAGATGTATGACCTCATCCACCTCACTCGGAAGTGGCTACAACCCGAGATCAACTCAGCAAGCCACATCGTGGAACGGTTGGTCATGGACCAGTTCTTGAGTAAACTTCCCTCTGCCCTACGCCGTTGGGTCAGTCAGAGTGACCCCCACAATGCAGACGAGCTGGTGGCCCTCGTAGAAAGGTACAATGCAACAGAAGAGCACCTGCAACCCACAGTCATGGAGCATCCCCACTATCCAAGGTTCCAGGACTCTTCCAGAGACGGTAAAAGGGTACCAGGGTTAAGGGGGGCTGAAGAGCGATGACCGCCTTCACACAGCACCAGCAACAGTGGCTCGCATCTAAGGGCAACAGCCAACATGGAGAGCCGAAAAAGGGCTCTAAGTGGGACACAGACTATGTACCTAAATGTGTAAATTGCTTTGAGAGGGGCCACACCGCGAAAGTCTGCCCACTAAATACTGAACCAATGCAATGCGTTGAACCTTATTCATTGTGGTCTCAATGTATGGGCCCTAGCCAAGTGGACCCCTTGAATAACCATCTCTGGGCATTTGTAAAGGTAAATGGTAAGAGGGTTCGGGCACTACTTGACTCTGGGAGTATGGTTACACTAGTGTCCGAATACCTGTTGCCTATTGGGAAAAAACAGGTAAACAGTCCACATAGAGTGGCAATTTGTTGTATACATGGGGATAATCACAAATATTCCACTGTTGATGTTCTTATTGAAACAGAGTTTGGTTCTTTAGATTTCAAAGTGGGTATAGTACCAAACTGGCACATGATGTGTTAATAGGGACCGACTTTCCCCATTTTCTAAAAATGTGGTCCTCCTCTCAGAATAGCGCCCAGAGTTCAATAGCGGACCATAAAGAAGTAACAGAAGAAACAAATCCTTTCCCTTTTTCAGAAATGGAGGTTGACGAGGGCCCAAATAAAAAGGGGAAAGAGGAAGAGTGCTGTAAAATTCCCTTTCCCATGTCTACCTTTGTAGGGAATACCCCAAATCAAGATGTTGAACAAGCGCTTACCACCCCAGAACAGGATAAGACCTACGCTGACCTAGAGGTCAGTCCTGGGAGTTTTAAGAAGGCCCAGTGGGAAGACCCCACATTAGCGGAAGCAAGGGGGAATATACGGGGCCAGAATAGTACTCTGGGCCAACCAGATAGGTCACTTGCCTACCCCTACTTCGAGGTAGAGAATGACCTAGTATATCGGGTTGATAAAAGGAAATCCATTATAACTAAACTATTGTTGGAACCACGGACATTCCGTAATGTAGTATTACACCTCGCACATAGTCACCTATTTGGGGGACACCTAGGGGTGGAGAAGACAAAAGAAAAGTTCTCCGAAGCTTCTTTTGGCCTGGGGTTCTGGCAGAAATTACAAATTATTGCTCCTCATGCCCAGAATGTCAAGTCACCGCCCCATTCAAAGCGTATCGTAGCCCATTGGTACCCCTTCCCATAATAGATGTACCATTTGACCGGATTGCTATGGATCTAGTAGGACCACTAATAAAGTCTGCTAGGGGACATCAGCATATATTGGTAATATTAGATTATGCCACCCATTATCCGGAGGCAATTCCCCTACGTAGCACCTCTGCTAAAAACATAGCAAAAGAGTTAATAGTCATGTTTACCCGGGTCGGAATTCCTAAAGAGATCTTAACTGACCAGGGAACACCATTTATGTCCCAATTAACCAAAGACTTATGTAAATTCCTAAAAATCAAGCATCTCAGAACCTCAGTCTATCTTCCACAAACAGATGTTTTAGTGGAACGGTTCAATAAAATCTTAAAAAGCATGTTACGCCGGGCGGTCGATAAGGATGGGAAAAACTGGGATTGTTTGTTACCCTACCTGTTATTTGCCATTAGGGAGGTTCCCCAATCATCCACAGGCTTCTCCCCATTTGAGCTATTGTATGGCCGATACCCAAGGGGCTTACTGGATATAGCCAAAGAAATTTGGGAACACAAGGTTACCCCATATAGAAGTGTAATAGAACATGTTGCCCAGATGCAGGACCGCATAGCTGCAGTCCTACCTATAGTGAGGAAACACTTGGAAAAAGCTCAAGAGACACAGAGGAATATGTATAATAAGTGTGCTAGGGTCAGAATTTTTTTTCCAGGCGATAGGGTGCTAGTTCTGGTTCCGACCGTAGAGAGTAAATTCCTTGCTAAGTGGCATGGGCCATATGAGGTCTTGGAAAGCTTTAGATTTGAAGATGAGATGGGATTTTTTTAGGAAATATGATTTTATTGTACTGTGTCTGTATGGAGAAATGGTATTTGTAGTAGAGCATGTTTTTGATAACCCTTCTACCTTTTTTTGTATATTGGTTCATCATGTGTGTGTATATATATATATACAGTATATCTCTCTCTCTCTCTATATATATATATATATATATATATATATATATATATATGTGTGTGTATATATATATATAGTTGCATGATGAAGCCACTGTACAAATTAATGGGTGAAGGGTGGGTATCAGGCCTTAATTACCTTTGCGGTTATTATCCGATAAGGTGATTAAGGGGTTAATCGATATCTGAATGTAATTGCAATGTATTGGCTATGTATTTTGATGGCAACGAAGGAGAAGGATTTTGCTGGCGACGGAGGCTTCTTATTGATGAGGTCAGTAGAACTTTATTTATGTTATTATGCTAGTTAATGTTTTTAATAATGGGCAAATAATCTATTATCCCTATCTGGATAATAGTTATTTGGCACATTATTGTACTGTATGTGTTGGGGGGGGGGGGGGGATTGATGTATTTAATGTATAGGTCAGATTTATTTTTTTTAAATACAGGGTTGGCTCCTTTGGTCTGCGAGAGACCTCTGGAGACCACCTGAGGTATCCTCGGGTTTCTCATGGGTTCCAGGCTACGTGGTCCACGGGGGACACCTGCGGGGAAGAACTGGTGGCCACACATCTGTGTGGGTACTTCGGACCCGTAGGGACCACCCGTGGGTTGCCAGACCCCTGTGGGAACCATCCGAGGCCCCTCAGACACTTGTGGGTCTGACCCGGGGCCATCAGACATTAGTGGGCCTACCATGGGGACCCAATTGGGGCCAACGGTGACCCGCAGAGACCACCTGGTGGGCCATATCGCCTGGCGGGACCCACCAACAGGCCTCCAGAACCTGTGTGAAACATGTTGCTGGTAACCTGTAGGTCTGTGAGGGGACCCGTCAGGCCCACCGGGGACTCACGTGGGTCTGGGGTATGAACCCTGTATGTAAAAGAATAAATCATGTATTTATGGGGGGGCACAGGGGGTGGGTTATGTATTTAATAAATAGAATGATGTTTATTGTGGGGCAGTGTATTGTTTTTATTGTGGGTACTGGGGGTGGGGGAGGGGGTATTGGCCCCAATGGTATGTGGGTAGCCTCCCGGCTGGGTAGTGGGTGGGGGTGGTTAGGCCTCACGGGGTGGGGGGTTAATGGGGGAGGGTATGTAGGCCTCCCAAGTGGTGGGTGAGGGTGGGTTAACCCCGTAATTACTATAGCGGTTAATAACCGCTATGGTGATTAAGGGGTTAGGGGACATTACATTGGATGTTTTTATTCTTGTGTGTATTTTGCAGCATCGGAGGGGCATGGGCAGGATGAAGATGAGGATGAAGACGGCCTTCATCGTGGGTGCCTACAAAAGGTAAGTGTAATATATATTGACTGTATTTATTGTAATTTATATGTATTTAAAATGGGCAAATGCATTATTATCCATATGTGGATAATAGTAATTTTGCCCATTACTGTATAGTATGTGTTAGGGGGGTGTATTTAGTTATACATATTTTTTATTATTTTTTGAGGTGCAACATTGGTACTGCAGGCCTGCGGGTACCCTGGGACTCCCGCAGGGACCCCGGGAAACCCGCGCTACCCCGGGGCTCCCTCGGGGAACCCGCGGGGTCAACCGGGGACACCCGCCGGCCTGCTGTATGGGTTTTGCGCATGCAAAAATGAAAAGCAATAATTTTTTCTAAGAAAAGCTTTTTTTGCGTCTACTCTGACCTGACGTGTTCTGATCAATGCAACTTTCGCGTACGCTAAGGTTGCGCTGCTTAGTGCATCCCGCTTAAGGGCAGAATTTAACGCAAACAGGGTTACGAACGAGCAAAGTTGGACTTAGAAAAAATTCCTGAAAAAAGTCAGTTTTAGAGCACAAAGTGCCTGTTTGCGTTGCTTAGTGCATCGGGATGAGCGCAACATCACGTTCTAAGAGCACTTTGCGCTCTAAAAGTGACTTATTGGAGCTTAGTGCAGGATCCCCATAGTCTCTTGGCTGGTTTCGGATTGTTCTGGCTCACCGTACAGTGGTGTAGTATCTCTGGTTCATTGTCTCTCACTTGTGGAATAGGGAGAAGATGGTTTCGGTGCCAGACCCTTACCCGGCCATCTGCGTCTTTTATGCGGTAGACCGGGTGGCCCGTTATCTGGGACTCAACCTCGAACACACCGTCACGCCAACGGTCGGCTGGTTTATGTTTCCCGGGAATCCCGCGGTTGCGTTGAAGCACGGCGTCTCCAGGACAGATTTCCCGGTATCTGACCTTGTGGTCATATCACCTCTTGTTGTTGGCGTTGATTTGGGCGGAGGACTTTTAAACTTGCTGGTAAGCATGTTGCAAGTTTTCCTGGAGCCTTTGCACGTATTTAAAGTCGTTGCATTGTGTTTCCTGTCTGTTGACACTCGCAGCCGTACTTCCATAGGCAGCCTTGCTTCTCGCCCAAACATAAGAATGTACGGGGAGAACCCAGTGGACTCGTGGCGAGTACAGTTGTAGAAATGTACTAAGGTCTCCACATGCTGGCTCCACTCTGCCTTCTGAGCGCTTTTCAAGGTCCCCAGCATGTTCAACAGTGTCCTGTTGAATCGCTCCGGCAGGGCATCTCTCTCTGGATGATACGGGGTCGTTTGGGATTTGGTGATGTTAAGGATTATGAGCAACTCCCGGATCAGTTTGCTTTAAAAATCCCGACCTTAGTTGGAGTGAAGCCGGTTAGGCAAGCCAAAGTGTACTAAATACCTTTCCCACAGTATTTTCACCACCGTGATGCTTTTTTGACTTTGGTGGGGAAAGCTTGTGCATACCGGGTATAATGGTCCGTAATGACAAGCACGTTACATATTCCTCGGGCATCAGGCTCGATGCACAGAAAGTCCATGCACACCACGGGGCTTGGTTTCTTTAGATGAGCTATTGGTGTGGCTCTGGTAGGGAGGGTTTTACGTTGTATGCACCTTGTACAGTGTCGGCAGTGTCGCTCCACTGACTCTCGCATCTTTAGCCAGAAGAATCGGTCTCGGACCAACCCAAAGGTCTTCTCCATCCCGAGATGGCCATGACCATCATGCAGTGACTTCAGAACCATGTACTGCAGATTCCGGGGCAGGACCAGTTGTCGTCTATCCGGGTGGTTGTGGTATAGATAGTGTAGACCGTTATCTATTTCAAATTTGTCGGCTTCTCTCATGAGGATGGCGACCATGTCACTGGGGGCACGTTTTAGAATCTCAGGCTTGTTTTTCTGGACGGCATGATGGATGATGCCAGCTACGGGGTCCCTAATCTGATATTGGACCATATCCCTCCATGCTGTGATTTTATCCTGGGTGATATTCATCCCTTCTGGGTCACAGTAAGTGTCAGGGATGGCTTTGGATTGGTATTCTAAAGAGTCCGTGACCCTTAAATCTGAGAAGGCCACTCTATCTTCTATGACAGCGGCCATATTGAACATGGCTCTCATCCCTGGCCCAGAGATCTCCTCAGAGGGGTCATCGTCCGGAGTGGTGCTCAATTCTTGGTATTCGGGATAGAGCATCCGCTCCGATATTCAGGAGCCCCGGTTTATATTTCAGCGTGAATTTGTAGTTTGATAACACCGCCAGCCATCGGTAGCCGGTAGCATCCAGTTTGGTGGATGTTAGCATGTATTGTGGTGTTTGGTGGATGTTAGCATGTATGTGAGCGGATTATTATCCATCCTCACTTTGAAAGTTGTCCACGATGGCCCACTTGAGAGCGAGGAACTTGTGTACCGGATAATTCTGTTCGCTGGGAGTCAAACTGCGACTTATGTAGGCTACTGGTCGGAGCCCCTCCGGGTGTTTCTGGTGCAAGACTGCACTTAAGCCATTGAGACTCGCGTCAACATGGAAGACGTAGGTGTCACGGTAGACCAGGTCTTATCTACACATTAATACCGGGATTCTGGACTGAGAACACAAGATGAGTAAAATAAATTGTAATTTATTTCATTTCAGACAAACACACAAATCTTCACAAAATACACTTAATAAAACACTTACTGGGATGGGGTAATGAAAACAAATGCCCTTGGAATGAAACAAAGTCTCTGGGCACCCCTGCACGCATGCAAGTGGGTGCGCAAAAGGATCCATGTAGCAATTCCTGGCTAGGGGCACATGTTGCCACCCCTGAATCTCCACCAAAAGGACAAAGTTTGTTCAGTTCGTTCCAGAACCCTTAGATCTAACGAATTCCAGAAGAGGGTGTAAATCTGCGTTGCATTCCGGAACCTCTGACATTAAACCTTGGAGGTTTCTCTTAGTTGAATCAGATGAATCTGCTAGGAACTGGACAGCAGGCATTTTTATAGGTTTAAGGGTTCTATACCTAACATGCATAACCAATCCCGCCCGTGGGAACATTTCTCCCACCTGTCCCCGACTTGCTAGTACTTTGCAAAAAGGGCAGAAGTTGCGTCCCGGTTTGCACGGAGCAGGCGCTAACCTCACACCTGGGTTCCTTAGCATACTGGGTCCAACCCCTTCCCTGGCGGCACTACAGAAAGTCTGGGGTTTGGCCACCACGTGTAAAGTGTCCATACTGTACTTCACACTGGTATCTGGCACTTACAATATCCCGGCCATCCTAACACCTAGGATCTCTGAGGCTTTTCAAATCCGGACTTCTCATAGACATTAAGGCACCCACTCTGCAGGGTGTCTCTGAAGTGCGGAGATGAAAAGGCACTCAGCTCATTAACCCTTAACATATTTGCATGTTAAAGGATTTATTCCCTGGCTGACAGGAAAAGCCTCCTGTCTTTACATTTAAAACCATCAGTACAATACAGTTTATTAATAAAAGTATGTTCTGCTTATGCAACTACTATAAACTTTACCATAAAGTTTACCATAGTCCTATTACTGCAGCTATGGACTGAGCTGCAAAATGGGGACAATAAAGATGGTGTGCAGGAAAACATGTCAGTGTGGTGCACATACAGTTAACCCCTTCAGTCCCAACGCAATTTAGGGTTAATCAGCCAGGTATAATGCCTTTATTAGTGGCCTGATTAAC
The DNA here is from genome assembly GCF_040206685.1 of Ascaphus truei. Taxonomy (NCBI): domain Eukaryota; kingdom Metazoa; phylum Chordata; class Amphibia; order Anura; family Ascaphidae; genus Ascaphus; species Ascaphus truei. The sequence continues at coordinate 1,010,836 of NC_134485.1, read as the reverse complement.
CCTCTATCGCCAAGAAGTATATGGAACTTGGTGACCCCAGACCCCTCCACCCACTGGGTCCCATGCAGAGCCATGCAGGCTCCGTAATCCACATAGGACTCCTTGTGGTGTCTTTCCCCTGTCTGGAAATTGCCCCAATAGGCTTCTGAGGTGAGGGCGTACTGGGTGAGCAACATACTCTTTACATGACGGCAGTCATCGGCATCCACATGTGGAATACCCTGCACAGTCCGCTTGGCTTTACCGGATAACAGTGGACGCATTCTAAGCACCATGTCCTGTCGTGGAACCCTTTACCGGAGACACTGCGTTCCAAAGTCATTGAGAGAGGCATCTATCTCATCCGTGCCATCCACATACTTGCTGAAGCTGTGTTGGTCCACCCGGGGAATATCCTGTTCCCCGTTGACAAGGTGGGAGTGGGGGGCTTTTCCATGCACTGCGACTAGCATCTGTATTCGCTCAGCTGCTGTAGCCCTTTCTCCCCATGCTGCCAGGAGAGCTGTGAGTCCAGGGGCAGTAAGTCCGGCAGCCACAGCGACTACCTCCTCTGCACCTACTGGCGCCAAGCCACCAATATCTAGGTGGTCACTTGCTCCCTCCCCATGTCCTTGCAGCCCCGGAGCTGGATTGACCTCCTGCACTCCGGGCTGATTGGTGTCCACTGCAACTGCAGCTAAGAGGACAGGCCCCTCCAATGGAGCCAGTCTGGCTTCATGACTCTCCAAGTCCTCCTCCAGCTGCACCTTTGACCGACAGTCTGTCGGTAGTCCATAGCCTGCACACCACTCCACGATCCACACTCGGTGCCAGGATCAGAACCGTCCTGAGCGTTGACTCATGGTGTGATGCTAGCACCAGTATATGGCAAGGGGAAAGGTGTACTTATCTCATGCTCTTGTAAAGTGTGTGTAAGATACCACTTGTCTGGGGAGCTCACAATCTACGAGTTTCCCCCACTATGTTATAGAATCCCGCAGGAGACTATACCATAGGCTGAGTCAGTGTCCCACCACTGCCACCAGTTATTATAAGCCTGTCACAGTAGACCAGTGCTTACCAACAAATTAATACCAGGATTTTGGACTGAGCATACAAGATGAGTAAAATAAATTCTAATGTATTTCCTTTTAAGACCATCACACAATACTTCACATTTACAGTCAATAAACACTTACTTGGATGGGGAAACGAAATAAAATGGCCACGGAACGAACAAAAAGTCTCTGGGCACCCCTGCACGCATGCAAGTGTGCGATGTAAGCCGTGCGACAGCCCTAGGCTAGGGGCGGAGCTTGCCAGCCCGCTATTTCCGCCAAAAGAAAGTCTTTCGTAATGTCCTTACAGGATTCGTTAGTGACGTTCGTTACAATGTAGTTAACCCCTCACACTCCGGAACCGCTGACGCTGTAGCTTGGACGTATATTGGTAAAGCTGAGATGAATCTGACTGGGACTGGGCTGCAGGCATTTTTATAGGGTTAAGGGTCCTATACCTAACATGCACAACCAATCCCTCTGTGGGGACATTTCTGCCACCTATCCCCGACTTGCCAGTACCTTGCAAAGAGGGCAGAAGTTGCTTCCCGGTTTGCACAGAGCATATGCTAACCTCACACCTGAGCTCCTTAGGATACCGGGCCCAACCCCTTATCTGGCGACAGTAAGTCTGGGGTTTGGCTACCAAGTGTGAAGTGCCCATACTTCCCACCGGTATCAGGCAATTGACAATATCCTGACCACCCTAACACCTAGGGTCTCTGAGGCTTTTCAACTCATAACTTCTCATAGACACTGGGGCATCACCTCAACAGGGTGCCGTTTGAAGTTCAGAGATGAAAAAATCCCTCAGCTCATTCCTCCATAACATATGGGCATGTTAATGGAGTCAGGACAGGAAATTATTCCTGCCTGCACATTTTAAAACACCATACAATACAGCTTATTTATAAATGTATGTTCTGCTTGTGCAACAATAATAAATTATATATGTATGTTGATGATTTGTTTTTACCTAGCTGCAATCCAAAAATTAGAGTGCTAGCTCTTTCCTATCGCAAGTTATCCACTTAATTGAATGGGCTTGTGATGTGGTCTGCGGTTTGACCTGGTTCCCACGCCAATACGTTCAGCTTAAGTGGCTAACGAGACTGGTGGATACATTTTGACTGGAAAGCACTTCAGCTAGACCACAAACCATTTATCCAAATTGACTTTGCGGTTTAGAGGTCTATGGTTTAGGAAGTGATACCTATACTTCAAACCGGCCACCCATTCATAGGCACGCTTGTTCACTTAGCGCTTGGTTCAGCGCTGGAGGCTCCCCCTTGTGTCACAAATATAGTTCGCACATTTTCATTTATTCATGAGCGGCGAGACGGGACATAGAAAAAATCAGGCCCTTTTCCTGCATCGGATTGATGCCGGGGTCTCCGGAGCTGATACCCATTAATATCAACACCGGAGACCCCCGGCATGAATCCGATGCCATACAAATGCATTTACAGAAAACTTCATTACCTTAGCCGCTAACCGCTAAGGCAATGAAGGGGTTAAACACACCCGTGCCATGCTTATTGTCATAGCGGGGGTGGGCGAAGGTGATATTTGGCCCTCGGTGGGTGTGTGGGCCTTGCAGGGGGCTTGAAAGGGGGCCTTAACCCCTCCATAACCATGAGAGCAACTCGACAAAAAATGGTGAGTTCAAAACCCTGCTGATAATTTATATCGGACTTTACTGCAAAAAAAATAATTTTTTAAAAATTTTTTTAGCCCCTAAATGGGGATAAATTGGGGGAATCCTTGATGGAGAAAGATTTAGGAGTGCTGGTAGACAGCAGCCTTAGCAATAGTGCCCAAAGTCATGCAGTAGCTGCAAAGGCAAACAAGATCTTATCTTTCATTAAACGGGCAATGGATGGAAGGGAAGTAAACATAATTATGCCCCTTTACAAAGCATTAGTAAGACCACACCTTGAATATGAAGTACAAATTTGGGCACCAATCCTAAGAAAAGACATTATGGAACTAGAGAGAGGGCAGAGAAGAGCCACCAAATTAATAAAGGGGATGGACATTCTAACTTATGAGGAGAGGCTAACAAAATTAGATTTATTTACATTAGAAAAGAGGTGTCTAAGAGGGGATATGATAACTATATACAAATATATTCAGGGACAATACAAGGAGCTTTCAAAATAACTATTCATCCCACGGGCAGTACAAAGGACTCGGGGCCATCCCTTAAGGTTGGAGGAAAGGAAATTTCACCAGCAACAAAGGAAAGGGTTCTTTACAGTAAGGGCAGTTAAAATGTGGAATTCATTACCCATGGAGACTGTGATGGCAGATACAATAGATTTGTTCAAAGAAAGGTTGGACAGCTTTTTAGAAAGGAAAAACAGGGATATACCAAATAAGTATACATGGGAAGGCTGTTGATCCAGCGATTAAACTGATTGCCAATTCTTGGAGCCAGGAAGGAATTTATTTTTACCCTTATGAGATATTATTGGATTATTTGTCACTGGGATTTTTTTGTTTACCTTCCTCTGGATCAATATACTGTAAGAACAAATATAGGATATATATTTGTTGACTAAATTTAGCATAGGTTGAACTTGTTGGACATATGTATTTTTGAAGTGAAGCTTCCTTAGTGGCACCTCATTCGAACTGGGACAAAAATGGATTGTGGAGACAGAAATTAAACGGATGTGACGTCAGTGCTGGCAATTGAGGCCGAGCTGTGTTCTGGCTCAGCCTGACCCCAACACTGACATGATCCCAACCGCTCAAAAAATCAGATGCGGCGGCAGCGATAGCCGCCGGCGCCACTCCTAATGGCCGCTGCTCCCCCCACACGGCTGCAGACATATGCGGCTACAGACATATGCGGCGCTGCTCCTAATTGCCGCAATTTCCCCCAGGTGAAGATGGGCACGGGCGGCATCTGGGGCAGCGGGGACCGGGCCTGGCTCTCTTGCTACAACCCGCTGACCGGCTCCTGGGACCAGGCCCGCTCTCTGTCCCAGCCGCGCCAGGCTCAAATTACAGTAGTAGCCCTGTACTCCATCGGGGGCGAGTGCTTCCGCTGCACGGTGATGGGGGCAGCATCTACTGCTTGAACCGAGCCAGCACCCTGCAAGTCCCCCTGCCCCCGGAGCAAGCTGGGGGGAAGATGGGCACCTGTGACCAAGAGCACTACCCTTCTCCAGAAGAGGTCAAGGGGGTCCTCTACCCATTTGTGCTCTCCTTGCCCGAGGGGAAGATAATACATTAAAGCAGACGTGTAAATACATGTGTAATGTATGTTTTCTAGGGTCACAGGCCATTGACATGTCACACACACACACACACACTGACACAAACACACACACACACACATACATACACATACCTCTGCAGGTGGGCTTTCTGCCACAGGATACACTGGCTGGAGACTCTGCCGGGCTGGAGACTCTGCCGGGCTGGAGAGTCAGACAGAGCCCCCCCTGTGCATGCGCATGCGCCGCTGGGCTCACTCGAGTACAGGCAGCAAGGGGAGCTGTTCAGCTACCGCCAAGCTCTGCGCTGCCCGTGCCGCGCATGCGCAGTAGTCATGGCAACGCTGAAGGTCGCCACGCATGCGCAGAAGCGGCTGGCAGCTGCGCCGTTACCCCCATGCGCCCACTGAATTTAAAATAAAAGGACACGGAGTGCAAACCACCCACCCACACCCCCTGTGTCACAAACCCTGTGTCACAAACCCTGTGTCACAAGCCCTGTGTCACACACTGTAACACACACACTGTAACACACATATTGTAACACACTGTAACACACACACACTGTAACACACACACACACACACACACTGTAACACACACACACACACACACACTGTAACACACACACACACAAACTGTAACACACACACTGTAATACACACACACTGTAACACACACACACACACACACACACACACACACACACACACACACACACACACACACACACACACACACACACACACACACACACACACACACACACACACACACACACACACACACACACACACACACACACACATACACACACACACACACACACACACACACACACACACACACACTGTAACACACAAACACACACACTGTAATACACACAGAGTGTAACACACACACTGTAACACACACACACTGTAACACACACACACACACACACACTGTAACACACACACACACACACACTGTAACACACACACACTGTAAAACACACACACTGTAACACACACTGTAACACACACACACACACACACACACACACACACACACACACACACACTGTAACACACACACTTTAACACACACACTGTAACACACACACACACACACACACACACACACACACACACACACACACACACACACACACACACACACACACACACACACACACACACACACACACACACACACACACACACACACACACACTGTAACACACACACACTGTCACACACACACACTGTAACACACACACACTGTAACACACACACTGTTACACACACACACATTGTAACACACACACACTGTACACACACATACTGTAACACACATATTCACACGAGGAATTCACAGTTCTGCGCAGAAATTAAATTACGTTCAAAATAATCTAAAAAAAATGGCTAAGACAAGCACAGAAAGAGTGCATGAGTATCGTGCTCGTGCTAGAGCTACGAAAACACCAAAACAAACACCAAAAAGTCACCTACAACGTAACAGAGAGTGGAGACAACGAAAAAAGCAACTAAAAAATGTGAAGACACCACCCACAACTGTGGCTTTACCTTCATGTGGCCTTACTCCGTCGGTAAGTACTAACAGTAATCCACCACATAATACCGAAATTCCAGACCAGACTTCATTACCATATGACAATTATAATTTACATCTAAATGCTCATCGACACTTTAAAAGAACATTCTTAAACAACATGTTTGGATACAAATGTGACATTTGCCAAAGATTATGGTTCAAAAATGATATCAAAACACCTGCTGAGAAACATGCTCCACTAATACAAACTGTTTTTCCACACATCAATGTTAAGGACTGTAACAGGGGAGTTGTCCGCTGGTAGTCAATTAACAAACACCACCTGCCTGATTGCTTAGAAAAGCCTGTCTTTTGAGACAGGAAGTGAGACTCCTTTGCTCACGCCTGAGCTGAACTTAGAGACAGAGCAGAGATTCCTTAGTCCACAACTGGGCTGAACAAAGGAAGGACAGATGTCTTGAGCAAAATCTGACCACAAGACAAAGGGGACAAGATTCTAACCTGGAGCCTGACATTTCCTGTGCACACAAGGGTGCGGTTCCAAGAGAGCAGAGAAGCTTCCCCCACAGCAGCCCAGCTAACAGATAAGACTTTCATTTATAAGACTTTTTAAATCTGTTCATTTCATGCTATATGTTTGGGGCTGGGAGACATGCTTATCTAAAGGGAGTTGTGGATTGCATAGTATTTCACTAGAAATACTACCAAGAAAATAGAAGCTTTGTTTACCCATTGTTTGGATGGTTTCCTGATGTTAAGGAAACAGGCGCAATAAAAGCCTTATTTAATGTCAACATAACCAGTCTCTCTTGCATACCTCTGTGAGCGTCCGCCTACATATCGTGTCCGAAGTGGGACGAGAGGTGGTCTTTGAAGTTAGAAGGGACCGGAGCTGGCTGTTAATTTTTTTTTGTGTTTTTTTGTCTACAAACATCTGAGCAACATAAACAATAAAATCTCATGCAGCAGAGACCAGAATTAAAGTGATACAGACCAAGGCAGGAAATCTAACCTGCACTGAAACTTACAAAACCACAGATGGACTCTTTTCCCCAATCCCAAGAGGAGAGAGAGAGAGACTGTTGAAGCAGGTAAACTCTTATTTGCCTATAACAATAAAGTGTAATATGGTCATTGAAATAGAGGGTTTGCCTTCCAGCCATAGTCAGGGTTCAAGAAGTGAGATAGTCCTTAATGGGATAGGCGTTTGTTGTTTTCAAATGTTTAGCTGAAGCAGTGAATACAGATGGTGACCCAGGAGCGGTACTGATTCTGCAAATAAAGGCTGCCAGACCGCATAGGACTACCAGTTGTGAATGGAGTATATGCAGAAAAATATGAAAATTGATTCAAGACTGTGCTGAAGCAGGGGAATTTTTCAGTAAACAAGTTCTGAGGGTAAAATTGCCTACTTAAAAAAATGAAATTGCTGAGCTGTGTAAAAGGTATCCCAAAGTGTGAAGAGTGAATGTCATAATACCCAAGTTGAGACTGAACTCAAGCAGAAAATCACATTCTTTGGCTGAAGCAGAGAGATTGCACCTAGCAAGTAAATGGTGTAAAGCAAACAGAAGTTTTTACCTAGCAACTGCACATCCAGCATACCTAATAAGAGATTAAACCTAGCAAGTAAATGGTGTAAAGCAAATAGACTTTTTTACCTAGCAACTGCAAATGCTGTATACCTGATGAGAGAAAATGCGTGCACAGCACTGCTGATATTGTAAACTTACCCAAGAGAGAAAAAAAAGTCTACAAAGATGCCTGTGAAAGCTACGACCTCTACCACCTGTAGGACTACCACACTCGGGGGTTCTAGCAAATACAGTGGTAACAGCTGCAATAGCGCCTCCTGAGGTCAGGAAGAAAATTACACCTGATAGCCCCAAAATGGAGGACAAGATGCAGCGTTCCTGTAATGAACCCTTCCAGTCCAATGAGGAGGAAGACATCTCTTACGGGGAACCCAAACCGAGTCACACCCACAAAAAAACCCAAGAATGGTGGGGGTGCCTGAACTCGGTACGAACCGGAAAGACCGCTCCCTATGATGACGAATATGATCAGCAGGAGAGAGAGCGGGAGCAGTGGATCACCGAATATTTCCTTCGGCTGTTACAGTTGCAAGAAAAGCCATCACGCCATATCATCTACTATATGTAGCAATGAAAATTATGCGTTTAAGAACATGCAACTCTCTTACGGTTGCATTCAAATTCATAGGAAAGGACACCAAACTTACACGTCACCAAGTTATATCTAAACAGTACATCACCAACTGCATTGAGAACAACTTAGCTTTTCTACGTACCATTCCAAATTCTACATATTACTGGGCACAACGCAAACGTGATTTGTTTGATATGATAAGACAGCTTGGAAAACCAACCATGTTCTTAACTCTGAGCGCTAATGAACTTGTTGGCCTCGATTACTTAAAATACTTTACAAGTTCCAAAACAATGGTACAGATATTAGTGAGAATGATGCAGCAAATTTACATTTCATGGACAAGACTACATTAATTAATGAGGATGCAGCTACATGTGCCATATACTTCAATAAATTGTTGATGTTCTTATGAATATACTACAGTCAAAAAGATCAAGCCCCATTAGAACATTCTATGTCATTAATTATTTTAAGCGAATAGAGTTCCAACATCGTGGTAGTCCACATGCTCACATTCTCCTTTGGTTAAATAACGCCCCAGCCGACCCACTTGGTGCAAACAAAACCGACGCTATTGCCATGATAGATCAACTGATATCTGTATCGGCTAGCAATGCTTCTGGACATATCCAACTTCAAACACACAAACATACGTTTACGTGTTACAAGAAAATTGCCACAAATAAGCAACAGATATGTCGTTTTGAAGCGCCATTCATGCCGTGTCGCAAAACAACTATATTAGTGCCAATGCCCAAAACAGACCAACGTCAAAAAAAATATGCTGCTCATTACAAAACAATGTGGAACAATCTAGAGAACAACAATTACGCCAATATAGACACATTCTTTATAGCCAATAATATACGTTCATACGACCACTACTTAGATGTTCTCAGAGCTGGCATTAAAAGACCCAAAGTTTTCCTAAAGAGAGAACCAAGTGAAAAGTGGCACAATCCATTCAATAATTTCATATTTAACGTCCTACAGTCCAATACTGACATACAATTTATAACTGAAGAATATTCTTGTGCTGCGTATGTCGTAGAATATGTTAACAAAACAAATAGCGGTATCAGTAACCTACAACGACAGATCGTTAACATCATGAATGAACATCCTGAATTTGATATAACTGAAATTACCAGAAAGCTAAGCATCGACATGCTCAACACCGTAGAAATCAAGCCAGAAGCAGCCTGGTATTTACTACGCCAACCCATGTCTCAGAGCTCATTAGTCATAGTTTACATACCCACTGTCTGGCCCATTGAACGACAGTGACTTAAGAAATCCAACGATGAAATGAATGAACAGCACCTCACATATGATTCCAGTGATATTTGGAAAGACAACTGGTTTGACAAATATGAGAAAAGAGATAGCAATACAGACCGGCGCCTCAAAGTCCAAAACTTAAATGAGTCCAAAGATGTGCTGCAGTGTCCAAAAACGCTGATCCGGTAGAAGGACTGCAAACTCCACAACAGCACACGTGGTATCATGCAAGGGAGATAAAGAGAAAGATCATAGCGTGACACTGCAAACTATAAAACATGTAACTCATTCAAACAGGACATACATGACAAACAACACTAACAGAAAGGCTGACAATATAACAGAGATTTATTATGACAATACTAAAAACAAGAGAAGCTTTGGAGCGGGTCTAGGATCCAGTGTGGTAAAACTGGAATCCTACTTACAGCAATCCAGAAGGGTTCAAGCAGTGTGTATAATATGCAGTTCTTTTATCAGCTTATCCTCGGCGCGTGGTGCTGCTGTAATGGCCGCCGGCGCTTCCTCCGGTTGATCTCGGGCTCAGCGTCCCTGCAGGCCAAACCTCGCGAGATTCCTCGTCAACCGTGACGTCACTCGCTAGGTGGAGCTACTCGCCGCCGCTTTCTCCTGTATCGCACGTCTACACCGTTCGCTCGAGCTATGACTGGGTGCTGTGACCTGCTCCTTTGATGCTCTCTTCCAAATGATCTCTAAAAACACCCAACGCGTTTCGTGCGCATGCGCACTTCTACAGGGGACGGGTCTGCTCTGCGGGCAGCACCGGCGTAACACTTCAGCGTCTATAAGGTACAGTATATACTACATTTAACCCTAACAATGCTGATCTCAATTTATGCAATAATTGTAACAGCAATATCCTAAAGTTCCACACGAGGGCGCCCTGATACAGTACTTATAATGTATATCCGAAACACATATAATAAGTAAGTATTGTATGTCTTTATTTATATAGCGCCATTAATGTACATAGCGCTTCACAGTAGTAATACATGTGGTAATCGAATAAATAACAGATGATATAAATAACAGATAATATAAATAACAGATCATGGGAATAAGTGCTTTAGACATTAAGGAAGAGGAGTCCCTGCCCCGAGGAGCTTACAGTCTAATTGGTAGGTAGGGAGAACGTACAGAGACAGTAGGAGGGAGTTCTTTTAAGTGCGTCTGCAGGGGGCCAAGCTTTATGTGCCATGTGTTCAGAATATCCACAGTACTATTCATATGCTTCTTTATGCAAGTGTGTCTTAAGGTGGGTCTTAAAGGTGTATAGAGAGGGTGCTAGTCGTGTAATGAGGGGAAGGGCATTCCAGAGGTGCGGGGCAGTCAGTGAAAAAGGTTTAAGGCGGGAGAGGGCTTTAGATAAAAAGGGGGTAGAAAGAAGACATCCTTGAGCAATTACTTTATTATTAAAAAATAATATAAATTGTTTTAAAATATATTTTTACAAACAAATCCATAGACAAATTAGAAACAAATTGGACAAAGAACAATTGTATGTATATATAAAATTTCCAACCTGAGATTTTGAAGTACATTACTAAATAAAGAATATTAAGCTTAATCCATATAGTATTTTTTTTATAGAGGTACAGAATGTTAGCAACAGAGACTGAAAATGTGCAGAACCCGGATAGATCTTTGTTACACAACTTGTGCGCTAAACCCAAAGCGATAATGGTGCATATAGGTGCACAAAGGGTACACTCTTCATGTCAAATATCTCTGGAAGTCAGTGGAATTCCCCAGCTGTGTATCATAGAAAAAGAAAAAACAACATAGCCCAGATCCACTGAGATACTCAAATGTAATAAAACATATAATAACAGACCCCTAGAGTGTCGCTCACATACTACTTCATCCTTCTGCGCTTTTCAACACATTTAGCCTAGTTGAGGGCCCTTGGAATCACCTTCATCTTGGCCGCTTTAATCTCCGCTCTCACCGGCGCCTGTAACAGAGCTTAGGCTGATGCCTCTGTGTCCACGACGCTGGTATCTCCTTCTGGATCTCCCTGCTTCCACCTACTGCTATGACGTCACGTGCTCCGTTGCATGATGACGCTAGCGTCTCGCAGGCTGGCTGTTCAGGTTCATGATTTGCTGCTTTCGATATCCTGCAGTTAGTCCTCCTGTCCACCTTGTTGTAGGTTTCCTCAGGCAGTTCAACCAGGTATAAGAAGCAAGATGTTTGTAGTAACCAACCTCACCCTACGTGTTACATGAGCAATGTCTCACTTCATCAGGGGTATAATACTGATACCAAAGGAGTTTAGAATATGGAGAAGAAGAAAGAGATCAACAGTATCAAAGCAGCAGAGAGATCAAGCAGGATTAGTAGGTAAAAGTGATATTGGGATTTGGCTTCATCTAGATCATTGGTTACTTTCCGAGCACAGTCTCTGTTGAGTCAGCTGTATGGAAGCTAGATTATAAGGGGTCCAGGAAGGCATGGGAATTAAGAAAGTTGATCATAGGGGAGAACATGAGACATTCTAGCAGTTTGGAGGCAAAAGGCAGGAGGGATACAGAGCGGTAGTTAATAAGGCACTGCATGCTTAAAGGAGGAGGTTAAAGTGGCAGAGGAAAGGGAGGAATTGAAGATGTGGGTGAGAGTGGGAACTAAGACAGGGATAAGAGTTCTGTTAAGCTGTGAGGGGATAGGATTGAGAGGGCATGTGGTAGAGTAAGAAGAGAAGATCAGCTTAGAAACTTTAAACTCTGTAACAGGAGAAAAGGAGGCAGGAGCGGAAGAAGGAGGTTTGGGTAGAAGCAGAGAGGGGTAAGGGAGAGAAGAAATCTATTTGTGCATAGCATCCACCTTGCCTTAAAGAAGCCAGCAAAGGGGGGACTTCCGGTGACGTCACCCGGTATGGACGGGTAAAAGAGGAGCTCCAGTGACCCGCGAGCTAACTCATGCAATAACCTGCACTTTCCCCCAAAATTACCGGCTAATACTTGCCTCCCCGGAAAGGTGAAGTGAAGGGCAATGTCAAAAGCAAAAAATAACGAGCAATCAAGGAGGTACTAGGTACTTCTCACCACCTCAACAGGCAAAGGAGAGCGCGATGGATCCCCAAGATGGCGACGCGCCTCATGGCGCCACGTTGCAATCGGGGAAGAAAACCCAGCTGAAAGAGCACCCCCCAGGAAGCCCTGAACACCCCATAACCCGGACGTACCTAGAGGAACTGCTGGCAGCAATGTCGGCAACACTCCAATCCTCCTTCCAAACGGAACTCAGGACCACAGTGAGCGACATAAGAAAAGAAATCTCAGGGCTTACCGAAAAAACTACCACCCTAGAGAACAAACTTGCCGAATCCATATAAAAACAGAGTGAAGCGGAGGAAGAGATTGGCCGCCTGGGAGAAGAGATTACCCTCCTTAAAGAAGGAATGGAGGAGCAAGAAAACCGTGACCGGCGCCAAAACATCCGTGTTCGGAACGTCCCTGAGTCAATCACACAAGAACACCTCCGGCCTTACCTCCTGGAGCTCTTCACCTCGGTGTGTGGGGAGTTGGAGGAAAAAGAGGTTGAGATGGACAGGGCTCATCGTGCCCTAGGACCTAAATCTGACGATCCGAAACAAAGAAGAGACATCATAATAAAAATGCACAATTACACAACGAAGGAAAAGATCATTAAGGCCTGCCGAGATCTGGGCGAAATAAACTTTCAAAGTGAAACCCTTCAAGTTTATAATGGTCTTTCAAAGGCAACAAGAGATCGCAGACGGGAGCTCAAACCCCAAACTAGCCTGCTCCATGAGAAGGGAATCCAATATCGATGGGGATTCCCTTTCAGACTCACAGTCAATAAAAACGGAAAGTTTTTATCCATGAGATACCCTGTGGACATGGCCCCCTTCGCACGAGCGCTGGGTATAACCCCACCACAAACGTGGTCAGCGACTCACCCGACTGCCTAATAGCGAATGCGCTATTGATTTACATTTATATACGGCTTATGTGTATAAAAGCATGTTGCTATACTAGTACACACCTTGATATATAACAACATCAATGAAACAACTCTCAGTGTGAAGATAAACAGAGCTCATATATAAATATATTGTCTGATACCAATCAGTTTCTAACAGCCAACACCCTCCACAAGATCACTATACTTTTTCTGTTCTCAATAGAAAATACCGATATGGATGTATGTGAGTCAGCAGGACTATATTAATAGAGGAAATCCAATTTGGATACTGACCTCTCCAGCCACCTTTGAACGGGGTTTTTAACAAGTTTTGAATGATGTGTATGTGTTTTTAATAAGTAATAACTTGAATAAAACTTTATTATTTTTCTTTGGACTTAGTGGTACTACTAGGGCTATCTATTCCCTATACAGTCAATACAGGTAATTTTCCTGTTGGATAATTGTCATCCAGAGTAATATGTTCCGGCAATGAGTGCTTAACTTTGGGGAATCTTTTTGATCCCTCTTGGATCACACCGACAATAAGTGAAATTAATGCAGTTCTTAAACTCGCCACCCTCAACAAACTTGGTGCTATAGCTAAGAAACATGAGAACTTACTCTGTAAGGAGAAATTCTGCAAACTAATGCAAAATGCAAATGAAAAACAAAAAGGACTCTTGATGCATGTCATTTGGAGTCTACTTTCTCCAAATAGCGAACCACTTCAAATATTCCTTACTGGCCCCGCAGGCTGTGGCAAAACTTTTGTCATACGCCTTCTAATGGACATTTTCAATCGCTTCACTAACACTGATGGATACTGCAATTCATATATTACTTGCGCATCAACTGGAAAAGCTGCCGTTGCAATAGATGGCACTACTGCACTACACACTGCACTAAAAATATCCATTTCTAAAAATGTACCTCTTTCGACTGAAGTTGTACAACAATATAGAAGTCTTTTCAAATACATTAAAGTGATTATCATTGATGAAGTGAGCATGATAGGTGCTGAGTTACTGTCTCAAATTGATGCCAGGCTGAAGCAGATAACTGGAAATGTTGAAACCAACTTTGGTGGCCAAAGCCTCTTTTTCATTGGTGACTTACGTCAGTTACCTCCAGTTCGAGCAACACCCATCTATAAACAAATTAAACAACGTATCGCGGGCCCCACTTTGTGGTGTGGACTGAAATACTATGAAGTAGATGAAGTTATGCGCCAGTCAAACATAACCTTCTCAACTGTGCTAACTAAAATTGGTAATGGCATAAAATTAGATGAATGCGAGCAAAAACTCATTGAATCACGTTTCTACACCAAGGAAGACGCGGACCATCTATGTGCCAACGGAATACGTCACTTTTTGCGTAATGATTAAGTCAACACCTACAACCAATCCATCCTGAGTGCCGCACCAGAAAAAAAAACTATTTCAACGGCAATAGATATCTTTATTGGCAGTAGAAATGCAGAGCAGGAAGACCACGTTCGACAAAAACTGTATAAAATGTCTGATCTGGATACCAGTGGCTTACCCTATGAACTACCGCTTGTCATTGCAAAGCCATATCTCAGAACAACTAATGTAGATGTCTCTGATGGCTTAGTAAATGGTGCCTTGGGATCATTAGTTCACATCCAATACAGCGATGATGGACAAATGCAACGGGTATGGCTAAATTTTCTGACATCGCCCAAAGTGGGAAAAATAGCTTGCAAAAAATCCGCTCATTACATGCAAGCCAACCACATCATGCCATCTGCTGTGCCAATAACAAGACGGACATCAAGTATAGCACTAAATAAAAATAGAACTATCACGGCTAAACAATATCATTTTCCATTGATCCCGGCTTGTGCAATAACAATACACAAATCACAAGGTGGCACATTTAATTCCGTAGTCTACGAGTATGAAAAGGGACATGAGCAACAATTAGTATACGTTGCTTTATCGCGAGTCACTGACATCAATGGACTGTACATTGTCGCAGCAAATGGTCAAAATAAATTTTATCATGGAATTAGAAATGCTACGTCCACAATTGACCTACAAAATGAATTTTCAAGACTAAAAAACAACAAACTACAGACCCTGCAAGAAACTTTACTTAATGTACTCAAAGACCCAACTAATTGTTGTGTATTCTCACTAAATTGCCAAAGCCTTCGAGCACACAACACAGACCTCACTGATACAGTTACGCAACAGTGTAACATATTACTTCTTTCCGAGACTTGGTTACACAACAATGAAAATGTTACTATTGATAACTTTGAGTGTGTTGTTAAATTTCAACGCCAACATGTTATAGTCGGTGGAGTTGCTATATATCATAACAAACGCAACAATAGACATATTATGAGGCCTCATATGCATAGCATTGACCATCAGACTACAGGGTTAGCAGTTAATGTCCCATAAATAGGAGACATATGTGCAGCAGAGTATATCTAACCTAATGGCAACATTGGGTTCTCCATCGTCATGTATTGTTCACCAAACCAAACAGTACAGAATATCATCAAATTCGTTCAGTTCATTCTACTACCGTACTCTATTGAAGGTGATGGATTGTTCAACAAACATTACGACAAACTACCCATCATATTAACTGTATTAACTGGTGATTTTAACATCAACTTTCTATCTCAAGAAGCCCTACCACTTATTTCATTACTACAAGAACAATTCAATTTAACTCTCAACACCAATCCAACCATAGCAACTACAACATCTGGATACACTATTGATGCAGTTTTTCAACGACATTTAGATAATTTACAATCGACGATATATGTATCTTACTTCAGTTATCATAAGTCGATAATTTCATGTATTAAAAATGATAGTATGGATATTTAATAGCAAAAAAAAACTATACAATTGTAACATCTAAAAATGATTCAATGTTATTACAAACATCTATAACAACATCTAATATTATTGTTACTTTATATGTTGATGCCAAAACACAAATAAGTTTCACTTACTATGTGCGTACACAGCACACACAACTTTTTTTCAACATCATCAACTATGTAACTATGTAACTATGTAACTATGTAAGGCATATAACCTGGTTACTGAGCGATGTCAATAGTAGGTTTTCATCTCGGTGTTATGGATTACAGGTATTTTCTGGCATATAACGCATAATGAATACAGGTCACAGGTACATATATATACATAGTATCATTGTAAGGCCTAGTATAGCTTAGAGTATACTGTTAAAATCCTGGTTTTCTTGTCTTATAAATAATAGCTTGTTTTGCTCAGAAGTGGCAGGATATTGGGACAGGTTACATAGACATAAAAGGGGAACTTATAACGGTAAACACGCTGTGGTTTGAACGGTAACTTATGAAATATCATATGTCACTAACTGTAATTCCTACGATCGTAAACATCATACGTCACTAACTGTAATTTCTGACTCGTAAACATCATACGTCACAAACCACAGAGTATGGACACATGACACGTGACACACGTACGCAGTAAACAATACACTCTATAATAGGTTTGTCCGACTCCATGTTAGGGAGAGAGAACCGAACTTAGGTGTGAAGTCACACAGATGAGACTGGGACTGGCTGACCTAACGTAATACCTTTTGGTTTGTGAGTATTGACAATGCATATCTAGTTATAATCTCTGCATAGTTAGGAATGGATTGGTAATATACTGTAACTGCTAGCCATTAGCTTATAAGAAGCTTGTTCTGATATTTTTGATATTTCTGATATTTCTGAATATTGTTGTGATACAATAAATGATAAACCTTTTCTTATACAAACTCTGAGTACCCTTTCTTTATAAATAATAATCTCACGATACCCTCCATATCTTAATATGTGAGAGTGTGGCCGAGACTTTTTCAAGTGCAACATTGTGGTTTGTGTTCTCTGCTTAGTGCAGGATATAACTCACCATAAGGCGACACTTGATAAAGGAAGGTAGGATTGAACCCAGATTATCGGTGTCTCGCTAAACATCCTGACTAGGGCATTTTGTGGCACCTTCCGCTTCCTAAGGGGATAACCCAGTGGAATCCTTCATGTCAGGAATCGGCGTTCTCCTCGCTTCCCACACAGAGCACTCCCTCTCCGCAGGGAGCCCCTGGACACACAAAACAATCCTGCCTTACCGACCTCCACGGCTCCTCGCCCCTGCCGCCGTCGCGGGATCACTCCCCTCGGCGATTCCTCTGCTCAGCGCCGGGCGCGCCCACGCCCTCCTGCACGCACACCTACACGCACGCCAGCCTCAGACGTTATGTGCATGCATTCCCAGCTTACAGAGCACACCCCTAACAGAGCACTTTTAACCACTGCTCCTGCAGTGAGGCGTCGCCCCCAAGCATCACACAGTTCCATGCAAATCAATGATTACACTCAGCTGGGCTGTAACACCTCCCTCCTATCAGGGAGGACTCCTTGCAGTCCTCCAGGCCTGCCCCCTCTTCCCATTGGCCTGCCCAGCCTTATTATGCCTGTGCTTCCCATCACTCGTCGCTCGACATAGTTCTGTATGGAAGCATTTGACTATTCTCTCAGTGACTCCTCAGGTATTGACGCGGATTGGACGACTACCCCCTCTGGCTCTCGACTTCGGCTCTACTTCGACTTCGTGACTTCTGGCATCCCTGTAACACGGCTTATACCTTCGACCATCTGCAACTCTCCAATCCCTGATCTTGGCAACGGCAATAACTACTCCTCCTCTACTACATGTACCGGCAAGTATTGTCTTCATTACTACACCTGGCCTGGCAACACTAACACCACACTCTGGACACGCTCCCTTTGCTGCGGGTGCGTGTATCCCTACGTCCCACCTCAGCACAGGGGACGGGTCTGGTCTGCAGGCAGCACCGGCGTAACATTATGTCGAGCCCACAAGACGCAGACCAGACCGAACTTCAACAGTTTTTCTCCAATCTGCTTCAGCAAAACCAGGCAATGGCGGATCAAATTGTGACACTTACACGCCAGGTCGCAGTACTCTCAGACAGGGTACCGACCGCGACCCCGCCAGATGTAAGCCCCCACTGTGCAAGCAAAGTTAGCAGCTCAGATGTAAGGATTCCTCCCCCCAAGCCTTATGCAGGTGAACCGCAAGATTGTAGGGGTTTCCTAAACCAGTGTGAGGTGCAGTTTGAAATGGCCCCCCATCTCTACAATACTGATCGCAAGAAGGTACATTTATAACCTCCTCAGTGGCAGCGCCCTGGCTTGGGCTTCCCCGGTTTGGGAGCGACGTTCTGACCTTACCCAAGATTACCCGGCATTTAAAGCCGAGTTTCAACAAGTATTCGATTCTCCCGCTCGTCGGGAGATGGCATCTGTTTCTCTCCTCCAGATCACTCAGGGACGGCGAATGGTGACACAGTATGCTGTGGAATTCCGGACTCTAGCAGCCGAGACTAACTGGGGACAAGAGGCTCTCGTCTCCGTGTTCTGGCAAGGCCTGGCAGATCCCATCAAGGATGAACTCTCTCGCCAATCCAGGCCGGATCAATTGGAGGTCCTCATTGATTTGGCTGTCCGAGTGGATCAACGTATCCAGGTACGCCGCTCAGAGCGTCAGCGCACTCGCGTCCATAACTTTCAAGTTCTGTTCTCCAGTACTCCCAGCAACACTCCTGCACTGGAGTTGCCAGAGCCAATGCAATTGGGGGTACAACGCATCCACACACCGATACGGCAGTTCCGCCACGCCGGGGGATTGTGTTTCTACTGCGGATCCATGGAACATCTGGTTTGGGAGTGTCCACTGCGTCCGGGAAACAGGAACACCCAGTGAGTACAGAGGGGCTCTCTCTGGGTGTAATGTCTCCATGTCCCCTTTCTAAAGGTGAACTCCCTAAGAAACTTACATTTCCAGTCTCCCTTGCAGGCGATAAGTTAAAGACTTTTACCGCCGCTTTCATTGACTCAGGAGCTGGAGGAAACTTTGTGGATCTTGAATTCGCCAGGTTAAACCGCATACCACTCGTGAGAAAGAAGGTTCCCATCGCACTCGTCGGTATCGATGAACATCCTCTTACCCCGGCCCACATCTCCTTAGAGACGGCTCCCTGGCTTCTGTCCTCACATCTGCACAAGGAGATCTTAGTTCTCAATGCCATTCACGCTCCTGGGATACCCATCACCCTTGGTCTTCCTTGGCTACAGCTTAACAATCCTCTCATTGACTGGACTTCCTCTGCTCCCATTTCCTGGAGGCCGAGGTCAGACGAGACTCATCAACTGCTGGCCAATACCTCTGTTCCTGAAGTTATTCTACCTTCCGTTTACCATCAATTCTGGGACATTTTCAATAAGGTACAGTCAGACCTCTTGCCGCCACACAGGATTTACGATTGTCCTATCGATCTAGTTCCAGGTTACTCCCTACCCAAGTCCAAGACCTACCCCTTGTCGTTACCAGAATCTCACGCTATGGATGAATATATCCAGGAGAATCTCAAGAAAGGCTTTATTCGTCACTCCAATTCCCCAGTAGGGGCTGGGTTTATCTTCATCAAGAAAAAGGACGGGTCGTTGAGGCCTTGCATCGACTACAGGGGTTTAAACCACATCACTATTAAAAATCGTTACCCCCTTATTACCGAACTGTTCGATAAATTACAGGGGGCCAAGATTTTTTCCAAGTTGGATCTACGTGGTGCCTATAACCTGGTGCGCATCAGGAAGGGGGATGAATGGAAGAAGGCCTTCAACACGCGTAGTGGACACTACGAATATATGGTAATGCCTTTCGGCTTATGTAATGCTCCCGCTGTCTTCCAGGATTTCATCAACGACGTCTTTCGTAAGGTACTCAATATTTTTGTTATTGTATACTTGGATGATATCCTGATTTTTTCCAAAGATCTCCAGGACCATATACGCCACACCTCCTACGTCCTTTCCCGTCTCCGTGAACACCATTTGTACGCCAAACTGGAGAAGTGCACCTTTCATACGACCTCTACTCCGTTCCTGGGGTATATCATTTCCGATGAGGGGTTTATGATGGACTCCGGTAAACTTCAAGCAGTCACTGAATGGCCAAGACCCAACTCTCTCAAGGCCATACAAAGTTTTTTAGGGTTCGCTAATTACTATCGTAAGTTTATACGGAGTTTTTCCACCATTGTGGCACCCCTCACTGTGCTCACCAAAAAAGGAGCTGATCCTTCTGCTTGGTCATCCGAGGCCATCTCCGCCTTCGAGACACTCAAGGAAGCCTTTATATCCGCACCTATTCTCCGTCATCCCAACATTGAACTTCCCTTCGTCCTGGAGGTCGACGCTTCTGATTGCGGCGCTGGTGCCGTTCTTTCCCAGGGACCCACGCCCCAAGAAAAGTTACATCCCTGTGCATATTTTTCCAAGAAATTCTCGTCTGCCGAGAGGAACTATGACGTGGGTAACAGGGAACTTCTGGCCGTGAAGATGGCTCTTCAAGAGTGGAGACACCTGCTGGAGGGGTCAAAGAGCCGTTTACTATTCTCACGGACCACAAGAACCTTCTTTACATAGAGAACGCTCGACGCCTTGGTCCACGACTGGCTCGTTGGGCTCTTTTTTTTTCTCGATTCGATTTTCACCTGTCCTATATTCCCGGGACCAAGAACGTAAAGGCAGACGCACTCTCCCATATACATTCTTCTGAAAAGAGGCCAGAGGAATCGTTGGAGACTATCCTTCCACATGAGAGGATTCTCGCCACGTCTACTTTCAAGAATCTTGACAAGATTTTGCACTCCCAGAGACGCATTCCCAAGGACTTGGTCGTTCCCGACAACAAACTCTTTGTACCATCCAAATTTGTTCCAGAGGTCCTGTCTTGGGGTCACTCCTCTAAATCTGCAGGACATCCAGGTTTTAAGAAGACTACTGATCTCATTCGTCGGAATTTCTGGTGGCCAAGGATGTCTCAAGATATTCTGGAGTTTACCCGCGCATGCCCCACGTGCGCTCAAAGCAAGACTCTCCGTCAAAAGTCTCAGGGTTAACTGTTACTCCTTCCAGTTCCCGACCGCCCCTGGTCCCACATTTCTATGGACTTCATCGTGGAATTGCCCAGGTCCAGAGGAATGAACACTATCTTGGTGGTCGTGGACAGGTTCTCGAAGATGTCCCATTTCATTCCACTTAAAGGATTACCCACCTCCCTCGCCCTTGCTGATATCTTTACGGAGCAGATTTTCCAGATTCATGGGATCCCTTCGTCCATTGTTTCTGACAGAGGTTCTCAGTTCGTATCCAAATTTTGGAGAGCTTTCACGAAGAGATTGGGCATCTCTTCTTCCTTCTCTTCCGCCTATCATCCTCAGTCCAATGGACAAATGGAGAGAATCAATCAATCCCTGGAGAAGTACGTGAGATGTTTTATATCCGATTTCCAGGATGATTGCACTCAACTCCTCTCTTGGGCAGAGTATGCCGTCAATTCTGCAAAAAACGAGTCCACCCGGGAGTCACCCTTCTTTATAAATTATGGGTTCCACCCTCCCTGTCTTCCCATCCCCAACATTTCTTCTGGAGTACCAGCCGTAGATGAACGCATTTCTTCCCTCCAAACCGCATGGTCCAGGATTCAGTCTACCCTTCTCAACTCCTCCCGCAGATCGAAATTACAGGCCGATCGTCGTCGTCGTTCGGCGCCCAGTTACAAACCAGGGGATTTGGTATGGCTCTCCTCTAGGAATATCCACCTCAAGGTACCATCTCCTAAACTGGCACCTAGGTTCCTGGGACCCTTCCCTATTTGTGAACAAATCAATCCTGTGGCATTACGGCTCCAACTACCACCCAGTATGAAGATTCCCAATGTCTTTCATGTGTCCCTCTTAAAACCATTTATCTCCAGTCACTTCTTTCCGGATCAGACTTGTAAACCGGATCCCATTACTGTACAAAATAACGAGGAATATGAAGTTCACTCTCTTTTGGATTCTCGCCTATCCAGGGGTCAGCTCCAGTTCTTGGTGCAGTGGAAGGGCTTTGGCCCTGAAGAGAGATCCTGGGTACTTTCAAAGGACATTCATGCCCCGGCCCTTCTTAAGTCCTTCAGGAAGAAGTTTCCAGAGAAACCGTTCTTGGACCGTCCTGAGGCTGTTCCTGGAGAGGGGGGTACTGTCAGGAATCTGCGTTCTCCTCGCTTCCCACACAAAGCACTCCCTCTCCGTAGGGAGCCCCTGGACACACAAAACAATCCTGCCTTACCGGCCTCCACGGCTCCTCGCCCCTGCCGCCGTCGCAGGATCACTCCCCTCGGCGATTCTTCTGCTCAGCGCCGGGCGCGCCCACGCCCTCCTGTACGCACACCTACACGCACGCCAGCCGCAGACGTTATGTGCATGCATTCTCAGCTTACAGAGCACACCCCTAACAGAGCACTTTTAACCTCTGCTTCTGCAGTGAGGCGTCGCCCCCAAGCATCACACAGTACCATGCAAATCAATGATTACACTCAGCTGGGCTGTAACACCTCCCTCCTATCAGGGAGGACTCCTTGCAGTCCTCCATGCCTGCCCCCTTTTCCCATTGGCCTGCCTAGCTTTGTTATGCCTGTGCTTCCCATCACTCGTCGCTCGACATAGTTCTGTATGGAAGCATTTGACTTTTCTATCAGTGACTCCTCAGGTATTGACGCGGATTGGACGACTACCCCCTCTGGCTCTCGACTTCGGCTCTACTTGGACTTCATGACTTCTGGCATCCCTGTAACACGGCTTATACCTTCGACCATCCGCAACTCTCCTATCCCTGATCTTGGCAACGGCAATAACCACTCCTCCTCTACTACCGGTACCGGCAAGTATTGTCTTCATTACTACACCTGGCCTGGCAACACTAACACCACACTCCGGACACGCTCCCCTTGCTGCGGGTGCGTGTATCCCTACGTCCCACCTCAGCACAGGGGACGGGTCTGGTCTGCGGGCAGCACCGGCGTAACAATTCAGCGTCTATAAGGTACAGTATATACTACATATAACCCTAACAACGCTGATCTCAATTTATGCAATAATTGTAACAGCAATATCCTAAAGTTCCACACGAGGGCGCCCTGATACAGTACTTATAATGTATATCCGAAACACATATAATAAGTAAGTATTGTATGTCTTTATTTATATAGCGCCATTAATGTACATAGCGCTTCACAGTAATAATACACGTGGTAATCGAATAAATAACAGATCATGGGAATAAGTGCTTTAGACATAAACATAACATTAAGGAAGAGGAGTCCCTGCCCCGAGGAGCTTACAGTCTAATTGGTAGGTAGGGAGAACGTACAGAGACAGGAGGAGGGAGTTCTGGTAAGTGCGTCTGCAGGGGGCCAAGCTTTATGTATCATGTGTATAGTATTAGCCACAGTGCTATTCATATGCTTCTTTAAGCAAGTGTGTCTTAAGGTGGGTCTTAAAGGTGGATAGAGAGGGTGCTAGTCGGGTACTGAGGGGACGGGCATTCCAGAGGTGTGGGGCAGTCAGTGAAAAAGGTTTAAGGCGGGAGAGGGCTTTAGATACAAAGGGGGTAGAAAGAAGACATCCTTGAGCAATTACTTTATTATTAAAAAATAATATTAATTGTTTTAAAATATATTTTTACAAACAAATCCATAGACAAATTAGAAACAAATTGGACAAAGAACAATTGTATGTATATATAAAATTTCCAACCTGAGATTTTGAAGTACATTACTAAATAAAGAATATTAAGCTTAATCCATATAGTATTTTTTTTATAGAGGTACAGAATGTTAGCAACAGAGACTGAAAATGTGCAGAACCCGGATAGATCTTTGTTACACAACTTGTGCGCTAAACCCAAAGCGATAATGGTGCATATAATGTGTAAATTATATGTTACAAATAATGTAATGCAAAACATATACACAATTAATCAATATAATGAATTTGTATACGTGCAATAGAGTTGAGTGACCACCTAATTCTGAAGTCCTGCCGCCGGGAGGTCACTAGGACCGTGCAAATCCTATACCAATAGTCCTTATAGAAACATTGTCCTCCTTGTGCTCTTCTTCACTGCGTGCTCAGTGCAGTATATAAGAGATGAATAAAGAAAGACACAGTGTATAATATCATACAGCGCAAGTGGCAGTAACACCTCTGTGAGCAGGTAGTTGGAACCGGATGTGGATACCTAACGGTAATTCACGTCAGATTATGATGTTATCAGGCGACAGACCCATTAGCCATTGGTACTGATAATAGGATACACCCTTAGTGTCTGGGGTTTCAGCCAGATCTTGACCCCTTCATATTGGCACACAGTGCACATTAACACACAAATACAGGCATACCCCACATTAACGTACGCAATGGGT
This sequence comes from Ascaphus truei, assembly GCF_040206685.1. Lineage (NCBI taxonomy): Eukaryota > Metazoa > Chordata > Amphibia > Anura > Ascaphidae > Ascaphus > Ascaphus truei. The sequence goes on along the minus strand of NC_134485.1, from coordinate 986,245 downwards.
CCAGAGCATGTATAAAAAGCGAAAATGTACTTAAAGTGAAGTACAACCTTTTCCCCATTTATCGATGCTTCGGTACAGGTAAGGAGCCGGGATTGCTGTTCAGGACGTGCTGACAGGCGCATGCACGAGCTGCCGTTTCCCTATTGGGCAATGGGAATCAGATACTTTGGCGGTCTGTAAGGCAGAATAAGTGTGTGTACTCGCGAATCGAGCGAGCGGACACAGAGGTATGGGGCTATTGAAAATATGTCCTTACTCGCGTGTGTACTTAAAGTGAGTGTCCTTAAACCGGGATATGCCTGAAAGATGCTCATAAATGGATTTGACTCACAAAGGGTACACTCTTCATGTCAAATATCTCTGGAAGTCAGTGGAATTCCCCAGCTGTGTATCATAGAAAAATAAAAAAACAACATAGCCCAGATCCACTGAGATACTCAAATGTAATAAAACATATAATAACAGACCCCTAGAGTGTCGCTCACATACTACTTCATCCTTCTGCGCTTTCCAACACATTTAGCCTGGTTGAGGGCCCTTGGAATCACCTTCCTCTTGGCCGCTTTAATCTCCGCTCTCACCGGCGCCTGTAACAGAGCTTAGGCTGATGCCTCTGTGTCCACGACGCTGGTATCTCCTTCTGGATCTAGCTGCTTCCACCTACTGCTATGACGTCACGTGCTCCGTTGCGTGATGACGCTAGCGTCTCGCAGGCTGGCTGTTCAGGTTCATGATTTGCTGCTTTCGATATCCCGCAGTTAGTCCTCCTGTCCACCTTGTTGTAGGTTTCCTCAGGCAGTTCAACCAGGTATAAGAAGCAAGATGTTTGTAGTAACCAACCTCACCCTACGTGTTACATGAGCAATGTCTCACTTCATCAGGGGTATAATACTGATACCAAAGGAGTTTAGAATATGGAGAAGAAGAAAGAGATCAACAGTATCAAAGCAGCAGAGAGATCAAGCAGGATTAGTAGGTAAAAGTGATATTGGGATTTGGCTTCATCTAGATCATTGGTTACTTTCCGAGCACAGTCTCTGTTGAGTCAGCTGTATGGAAGCTAGATTATAAGGGGTCCAGGAGGGCATGGGAATTAAGAAAGTTGATCATAGGGGAGAACATGAGACATTCTAGCAGTTTGGAGGCAAAAGGCAGGAGGGATACAGAGCAGTAGTTAATAAGGCACTGCATGCTTAAAGGAGGAGGTTAAAGTGGCAGAGGAAAGGGAGGAATTGAAGATGTGGGTGAGAGTGGGAACTAAGACAGGGATAAGAGTTCTGTTAAGCTGTGAGGGGATAGGATTGAGAGGGCATGTTGTAGAGTGAGAAGAGAAGATCAGCTTAGAAACTTTAAACTCTGTAACAGGAGAAAAGGAGGCAGGAGCGGAAGAAGGAGGTTTGGGTAGAAGCAGAGAGGGGTAAGGGAGAGAAGAAATCTATTTGTGCATAGCATCCACCTTGCCTTAAAGAAGCCAGCAAAGGGGGGACTTCCGGTGACGTCACCCGGTATGGATGGGTAAAAGAGGAGCTCCAGTGACCCGCGAGCTAACTCATGCAATAACCTGCACTTTCCCCCAAAATTACCGGCTAATACTTGCCTCCCCGGAAAGGTGAAGTGAAGGGCAATGTCAAAAGCAAAAAAAACCGAGCAATCAAGGAGGTACTAGGTACTTCTCACCACCTCAACAGGCAAAGGAGAGCGCGATGGATCCCCAAGATGGCGACACGCCTCATGGCGCCACGTTGCAATCGGGGAAGAAAACCCAGCTGAAAGAGCGCCCCCCAGGAAGCCCTGAACACCCCATAACCCGGGCGTACCTAGAGGAACTGCTGGCAGCAATGTCGGCAACACTCCAATCCTCCTTCCAAACGGAACTCAGGACCACAGTGAGCGACATAAGAAAAGAAATCTCAGGGCTTACCGAAAAAACTACCACCCTAGAGAACAAACTTGCCGAATCCATATAAAAACAGAGTGAAGCGGAGGAAGAGATTGGCCGCCTGGGAGAAGAGATTACCCTCCTTAAAGAAGGAATGGAGGAGCAAGAAAACCGTGACCGGCGCCAAAACATCCGTGTTCGGAACGTCCCTGAGTCAATCACACAAGAACACCTCGGTGTGTGGGGAGTTGGAGGAAAAAGAGGTTGAGATGGACAGGGCTCATCGTGCCCTAGGACCTAAATCTGACGATCCGAAACAAAGAAGAGACATCATAATAAAAATGCACAATTACACAACGAAGGAAAAGATCATTAAGGCCTGCCGAGATCTGGGCGAAATAAACTTTCAAAGTGAAACCCTTCAAGTTTATAATGGTCTTTCAAAGGCAACAAGAGATCGCAGACGGGAGCTCAAACCCCAAACTAGCCTGCTCCATGAGAAGGGAATCCAATATCGATGGGGATTCCCTTTCAGACTCACAGTCAATAAAAACGGAAAGTTTTTATCCATGAGATAACCTGTGGACATGGCCCCCTTCGCACGAGCGCTGGGTATAACCCCACCACAAACGTGGTCAGCGACTCACCCGACTGCAAAGGAAGCCTCAGGAGACCCACCACGAGCCTCCGAAAGGATTGCAGCCCTTCACCCCAGTGACAAGTGATGGCCGCCGCGACACCCAGACAAGCCTCCCACATGGACCTAGAAGAAGGAGGGCGCCTCCACTTACCTTAAAGGACCCTTTACCGAGTCGAAGCCCCACCGGAGAACGAGCCGACGACCTTCTCAGGACACTGACGCAGGACATCGCCCTCCGCGTGAAGTAACGCATCACCTGTTCCCGCGATGGCTCCAAAGAGGCCCCGTCCACCGCCTGAAAGACCGAGCACCCGCTCGGCTCAGCACCATAGGAGGAGCCGCCCTGTGCTGCAGGATCCCTGACCTCCCCACTCCAGAACCGGATGAGAGGTCCGACTCCAGCCTTGTGTTCATCCGCCCCGTTCCTCCGCTCTTTGGCCTCTCTACAGTTGTGGATTCCCGCTCCCTCCTTTCCCCGGTTACTCCAGCTCTTTGAAGCGATTGCACGATCCACGGGAGAGGGGGGGGGGGGCGGGGACTCCCGGTTTGTTACCAGCGCCAGCTTACCCGTTAACGGGTCACCGGTCCCCGAGTCACATCGAACTCGCCGACTCTTAAGGCCACAGACAACCGAAGCCCCGGTCGCTGAACTACCCGATACTAGGGGGGGCCAGGCCGTTCAGGTTGGACTAGGTGACTCAAGTTATAAGTTATAATTGATGTTCCGGAGTGTGTAAGTAGAATGTTAAGCTGTTATACTTTAAATGTTGCCCCATTTCCCCCCCCCCTACCCAGACACACACCTCCCCCACCCCCCACCCCCCCCCACACACACCCCCCTCCCCCACGCTCACCCCCTATCATTCACCCCCCCCACCCCATAATCTGAGACCAGTGCGCAGAGAGAATAATAGTGAAGCGCCTGCTGACTGTCAGAATGTTTAAAACCTATTAATATGGCAAGATCGCACATTGAATATACACTGAAAGGTCTGAACGGTGACAGCATCGGGAGGAAGACAGAGCGTGACGTTACACGTGACGCTTGGAGGTGCTTCAGCTCCTGTGACCCGTGCAGCTCCACACAGCATCTTCTTCACGTGGGGACGCTAGTGAGAGGGCTCCGGTCGCCATCTTGAGAATACTTTCAGTGTCTCCAGCCTTACTGCCTGGTTTTGTCCTGTATTGTGTGAGTAGGGCAACGATTTTACCCCCGCCCCCCCCCCCCCCCCGGATTGATGTCTGTTAGCCATACTCCAGAACCCTATAATAGTTGTTAATAAATAGCTTTTTTATTATTTTCTAGTCTGGCTTGTGTTGTTGTTAGTTTGTCATGTCTGTCATGTCTGTATTGTGTTGTTAGTGTTATATGTTTTTATATCTGCATTGACTGACATACTGCACTATAATTTATTTTCTTTTATTTCCATATATTGCACCAAACCTTGGAGAGAATTCACAGTCCGTCTGCACATCCATTGATCATCTAAGGACTACATTTGGACTTTCACTTATATGGTTTGGACTATATATTATTGTCACATTTGGCGCCAACATTTTTCTTTTTCTCCCATTCCTACAGGAGACCCACTTCACATCCCAAGATCCCCCAAATTTATTCAAAAAAGTGTTCCCAGTGTGTTTTTTCGCATCATTCAGTAGTAAGAAAAGGGGAGTGGCTATCCTAATCAGACAAGGCACCCCATTCAATCATATCAAAACAACAGCGGACCCAGAGTGTAGATTTCTAGTGGTATATGGCTCCCTAGCGGGCTCAGCAATCGCTCTGATTAATGTGTACGCCCCAAACGAGAACCAAACGGAATTTCTAAAAACTGTTCTCGAGGGCGTTGACCCGGGATATCTGTCATCGATGATAGTGGGAGGAGACCTAAACATGGTCTTAAACCCCACCGAGGACAGATCGACACAATGGGTCCTCCCCGCACAGCCCACTCCCAGATCATAGGGAAAAGGTTCAGAGGAATTCTGAGCGAGTTCTCACTGGTGGATGTGTGGAGATCCCAGCATCAGGGCCAGAGAGACTATACTTTCTACTCAGCACCTCACCAGACCTACATTCGAATAGACCACTTTCTGGCCACTAAAAATGTGTTGGCGGCAACTACCAGTTCTGACATAGGACCAATCACATGGTCTGACCACGCCCCGATCACCCTGACCTTATCAACCCCTTTTGAAAAAACAACAAATTACTCATGGAGGTTAAATGACTCATTGCTCAACCATCCTGAGATAGAAAGGGAGATCAGATCCGCTCTTCGAGACTACTTCTTTTTTAACTCAGGATCAGTTTCCTCCCCAGAAATCCTATGGGAAGCCCATAAGGCAACCATTAGAGGGAAATTTATTTCCATCGCGTCCCACAGGAAAAAAGCCCGCCAAAAGCTAATAAAGGAGCTTACAGATAACATCAAAACAATAGAGCAAACCCATAAAGCTAACCCCTCAAAAAGAATATACAAAACATTGATAACAGCCAGAACAAAACTTAGACAAATCCAGCTGGAGGATGTGGAAAAGGCCCTCAAATGGACCAACCAACAATAATATGACAAGGGTAACAAGGCAGATAGACTTTTGGCCAGCAAATTAAGAGGGGTACAAAAAAGGTCCCAATTTACGGCGATAAAGAGCAGGTCTTGTGAGATACAACATAGTGACAGCAAAAAAGCAGCTGAATTTACAAAATTCAATACCGAACTCTATAATCTAAGATCTAAAAATGGCCGCCCTTAACCGATAGCATCCGAACTAATAACGCAATATTTAGACAAATGTCAACTCCCCACATTAACGGAGGAGGAGAACACAGTCCTCAATGCTGAGATTTCAAAAGAGGAACTGGAAGAGGCGGTCAAGTCACTAAAAATCACTAAGTCTCCTGGCCCTGACGGTTTCATTACAAGAGATTCTTGCCAACACTATCCACGCATCTCTTAAAAACATTTAACCACTTTATGGAAGGGAACCAAATCCCCCCATCAATGTCCCTGGCCGGCTTGGCCATTATACACAAGGAAGGCAGGGACCCGATGCAATGTGGAAGCTATCGCCCAATCTCCCTCCTCAACTGTGATCTTAAATTATATAGCAAAATACTTGCAAATAGATTAAACCCCATCTTACCGAGATTAATAAATATTGACCAAGTAGGATTTGTCGCGGGCAGACAAGCCTCAGACAACACTCGGAAGATAATAGATATTATTGAGCATGTCCACCTCACTGGGACCAAAGCATTACTGCTGAGTCTAGACGCAGAGAAGGCGTTCGATAGAAAGATTGGCTATTCCTGGACCATGCTATGCGCAAATTTGGCTTTAAAGACGCATATCTAGAAGGGGTCCGTAGACTATACCAAAACCCGTCAGCAGCAGTAAAATTACCAGGGGGCAGTAACCAGAGATTCGAGATCACAAATGGAACTCGGCAGGGATGCCCTCTATCCCCTCTCCTCTTTGCACTAACCATAGAACCCCTGGCATCAGCAATAAGAGCCAATAGAAACATCAAAGGAATAGAAATTGGACACAGGCAGCACAAAATATCACTATTCGCAGATGATGTCATCCTAACCCTTACACAACCCCAAACCTCTCTACCCAACCTCCAAAACGAACTACAGGACTTTGGAAGAATTTTGGGGTATAAAATTAACAATGACAAATCGGAAGCCCTGAATTTAAGCCTGCCAGAGCCAGAGGTGAAACTCCTCAAACTAAATTTTAATTATCGTTGGAGCTCCTCGAGTATCAAATATTTGGGAGTTAAGATAGCGAGGACCTACCAATCCCTGTATCAACAGAATTACCCGGCCCTGTTCCGGAAAATCAAACAGGACCTAGATAAATGGGGAGGATATCAGATATCATGGATCGGGAGGATGATCTCGGTTAAAATGAATATACTCCCTAGATTACTATATTACTTCCAGACTCTCCCGGTCCACATCCCTGGCTCAGAATTAAACTTTATTTGGCAGGGTAAGAAACCCAGAATTACCACGACAGTTCTCTTGGCCTCAAGGGGGAGAGGAGGACTTTGCGTCCCAGACATCACAAGATACTATCAAGCCGCCCAACTGCGGCAGGTAGTAGGCTGGAACGCTAACCCAAACCAATTCTGCTGGCTAGACATAGAAATGTACTATGCCGGGACGCCTTCACTGCCGGCTTGCCTTTGGTCCCTGAGCAGGGAAGACATGCAGAATAGCAAATTCAAATTGGGCCCGATGAGACACACATGGGAGACATGGGCGAAATGCAAACTCAAATACAAGCTCACAGGATCTAATTCTCAACTCACACCAATCCATCAAAACCCAAAATTCCCACCTGGCTGTGAGCCCAGGCAATTCGATCAATTTAAAACAAAAAACATCAGAGTGGTTGCTGACCTCCTGAGTCTTGGGCAGTTCCTGAGATATCAAAATATACAAACCAAATATGAAATAGTAGGGCTGAACGTGTTCAAATACCTACAAATTCGACACTTTGTTCAAACATTATCCCCAACGTTGGAATTTCCCCCTCTCACTGGTTTCGAGCGGCTCTGTAGAGAAACGGGCCACCAGAAAGGTCTCATAACACAAATTTGCGCAGAATTGGAGAGGGCCGTAGAAGCCCCCACACACGACTATATGCTACATTGGGCAGCAGAATTGAATATAGTTATAGACCGAGAGGACTGGGAAAGTATTTGGTAAACAGCCTCAGGAACTTCCATATGTACCACAATCAAAGAAAATATATATAAAATACTGTTTCGCTGGTATCTTACCCCAGTCAGAATAAATCAAATCTACCCCCTGGCGTCCGATTTATGCTGGAGAGGCTGCGGTCAAAAGGGGGACATGGCCCATATTTGGTGGACATGTCCGGAAATTCAGAAATACTGGGAAAATATACAAAAATTAATTGAAGAGGTCACAGACCTCACAATCCCTATTGACCCGTTGATCTACCTGCTGGCCAAGCCCTTAGAAACCTTGGACAGACCAACAGGTAAATTAATCTCCTTCATCCTTACAGCGGCTAGATGTGCGGTGGCGGCCACCTGGAAGAAGGTGTCTCCCCCCTCAAAACAAACGGTAAAAAATAGGGTGCAACAGGTGATGGACATGGAGAGATTGTCAGCTTTTCTGAAAAGATCCACTGTCTCCTTTAATAAGACATGGGACCCATGGCTGACCCAAATGGCACCCCAACGTTGTCACACCACATAAGATAAGAAAAGAAGAAAAACAGCCTAGAGGCTTTAGCGACAGAGGCTGAGGAGAAGAGAAGCAACGGACCTCCCCCCCCCCTCACAACCCTCCCCCGCCCTCTCCCCTCTCTCCTCCCTTTTCTGTTTCAATACCCGCGCTCCCTGCATAGCCCCTGGAGGGTCAGGGGAGCGTTGAGTCTTTCCCTTTCCTTCAGTTTTCTTTTACTGATAAAAAGGAGGAAAATCTGTATTAGGCCGCAGTAATGTATATGACCTGAACGCTGTGAAATGTTTAAATGCCTAATAAAATTTTTTGAAACAAAAAAGAAGCCAGCAAAGGCTTTAGGAGAAGTGAAGGAAGGATGGAAAGTGGGAGGAGAAGGTCAGTGGAGGGAGTCAAATCCCGTATAGAGAAAAGAGTGCATGAGTTGGATGAGTGTTGATGAGTAAGTAGAAGTAGTGTTAATTTGCCTTAGAGAGAGCAGAGTTAAAACAGGAATGGATAAACTTGAAATGAAGAGTGTGAGATTTTCTCCATATATTCAGAGGAGCTAGTCATGTATCAGGGAAGCGTATATGTTAATTTAGCCAAGGACATAGGTTAGAATGATGGGTGTGCCGGAGCAGAGAAGGGGAATATAGAGCAAGGGAGAGAGTAGGCATAGATAGCATTGTAATAGTTGACAAGACTGTTAGGTTCAGAGAAAGGAGAGAGAAGAGAGATTAGCATTCAGGGTACATGTCAGACCAGAGATATTAATGAAGCAAACGTTTCTAAAGTAGGGAGTAGAACAGGTAGGAGGGGGTTAGGGGAATGAGTAGAGGTAAATGATAGGAGATGATGCTCAGAGAGTGGAAAGGGTGAGATAAAGAAATTGGAAAGGGAACAGGTTTTAGTAAATATCAGGTCAAAGAAGTGACCATCCCTGTGGGTGCTGGAATTGGTCCAGTGGTAGAGGCCAAAGAAACAGGTTAAAGAGAGAAGGCAAGATGCCCAGGAGAATGAGGGGTCATCAAGATGACAGTTAAAATCCCCCAGTAAAGGGACAGGAGAGTCGGAGGAGAGAAATAAGGAAAGCCGTGGGAGGTGAGGAGGAGAGCTACCCCTCCACTCCGGCCATTGGGGCATGGAGTGTGAGAGGAAGAGACATCACAATAGGAGACAGAAGCCTCAACAGCTGAGTGATTTTAGGAGAGCCAAGTTTCTGTTAGAGCAAAGTGATAAAGTGAGTAAGAGCAGAAGAGGTCGTGTAGAACCAGAGCCTTTTAAGTCAGAGAGTGGACATTTCAGAGGGCGCATGAGAAGGAAATAGAGAAGGAGACAAGGAATGGGTGTTAAGTTAGATGGGTTAACACACTTCGTATGGATAGTGGTGGAAGATGTAGGGAGTTATGGTGGAGTGCTGGTGTGTATATGGCTAGGTCCAGGGTTAGGAGACAAATCCCCACCAGCAAGATTTAGGAGAAGATAGAGAGAACGGAGGGGAGAAGAGGATAAGATATCTCATAGCATGTGGAATACGGCTTCACCACAAAATAACATAGTGAGCAGATGAAAATAGTCTCTCCATAGCTCGAATTGCATGTTACTGGGTCGAGTAACTAATCAACATGAAATACCCCCATCCTGTGTGAGACTTGGACTCTGAAAGTAAGTTTGTTCATTCTGAAAGCTCTAAACATGCTCTTGTCATTACCTGAGCATATGAATAATTCACAAACACTGTCATTATAATAATAATTTCCAGGTCTAACTTCAGCTCAGAGAACATGCCTGTCACGGTGGACCAGAACTTATCAACACTTTTTATATTTTTGGGATTCTCGATTGAGCACGACAAGGAGGCAAAATAAATTGTCAAACACACGACAGCTTCAGAATACACTTAATACAACACTTACTGGGATGGGGAAACAAAATAAATTGTCCTTCGCAAGAAAGCGCAAGGAATGCAGTCTCTGTTTAAAGTCCGTTTGGCTAGATTGCAAGTTGCCGATCTAAAATCTCAGCCAAATTAGAAAAGTTCGTAGGAGTTCGTAGGAGTTTGTAGGACTTAGTTCGGGAGTCACCAGGGCTAACGAATTCCTGAGTTTGGGGTAAATCCTTGGTTGCGTTGTTATTAACCCCTTGGTTCCTAGAACCACTACCGCTGTACGCAAACAGAATCCTGTGCAAAGCGTAGTCACATCATGAATCACACAGGGGATAGCTTGGTGGGCAGTTTTATAGGGTTCACAGACCTATCTATAACATGCATGCCCAATCCCCTCCGTGGGAACATTTAACCCACCAATCTCCGATTTGCCTGTAGTTTGCCAAACCGGGCAAAAAGGCTTTCCTGTTTGCAAATCGCGTGTGTTAGCTTGACACCCATGTGACTTAGCATACCTGGGATACACCCCTTAACTGGTGACCCTTAGTCTAGGGTTTGGTTCCAAAGTGTGAATGGCTCATGCTGAGTACCAGGATCTGGCACTCAGCAACATCCCGTCCATTTTCACAATTTGGATCTCTGAGTCTTTTCATTCCCGACACTTCACTAGACTTACAGTTTCCCACTTAACAGGGGATCTTTGAAGTGTAGGAAGGAAAATACCCTCAGCTCATTCACCCATATTTACATGCCAAAGGATTTCCCCTGGCTCACAGAAAAAACTGTTCCTGCCTGTACATTTAAAAACTTATAGTATTTTACACTTTATTAAAACATTATGTTCTGGGGGTGTCACAACTGTAATTTTATGTGTGTAAGTGTTTTTTTTACTGGGACTTTAACACCAAAAATCAGGGTGCTAGCTTTCTCCGTTCGCGAGTTAGCCCGCTTAATTGAAAGGCTTGCTGGTGGGAAGCCAAGTTCACCTAATTCTCACGTCAATTGACTGACTTGCCACGGCAATAGACTCTCTGCCTTTCAAGTTACGCGAGCTAACAAGGTACGGATACATTTTATTGGTAAACCACTTAAAATCTAACCGCAAGCCACTTATTCAATTGAACTTGCGGTTATGGGGTTGAGTGCTTGAAAATGGATGCCTAAACTTCAAACAGACCTCCCATATCCAGCCACGCTTCATAAATCAGCGCTGGCTTCGGCGCTCACAACGCCATCTTGTGCCTGAAAAACTTATAGCACACTTGGTATGTAATTCTATTACAGCAGGCAGGGAACAGCCTGCAAAATGGTAATAAAAAGGCTGGGACAGGGGCAAATACATCAGTGTCATGCATATACTTTTAACCCCTTCACTCCCAATGCGAGTTGGGGTTAATCAGCTGGGTATAATACCTTTATTAAGGCCTGATTAACCGCATTCTCACCACAATACCGTCTATTACATTTATGGCATTAACCTTTAAGACTTTTAGATGAGAAGCTATTCTGTCTTGACCACGGACCAGTTCAGGGAGAAGTGAGGCATCGGACCTCAGCAACCCCTAAATCTTGTTTAGTTCATCCTTAAACTAAAGGCAAGAAACAGTTAAGAAAGTGCAACATTTCATGTTATTATCACTACTTCAAAGTATGTCTCACAGCTCCAGGTTTGATAGAATGGCAGCTTGGTCTTCTTGACTTTTGGTGCAGTAGCTTCCAAAACAATCATTGAAATTTAACAAATGTAGCATGTGTTCCTTCAGTAAAGGCTATTTGTATTGTGGTTGAGGTGATCTTTCTATTTGTGATAAAGTGTGTTCTCTCTTAGGCTGGCACCATGGTGCCTTCACCTGCGCGGAGGCGTGCGGAGGCGTGCGGAGGCTGGGAAGTGTGAGGAATCCATTCCTGGGTTTGGCGGGAGCTCACTCTTGCATAGCTGGTGTGCTTTCAAACAAACCTCCCCTTGTAATTGCTAGTACTTTCACCTGTGTTTGCAATCACTGCAGCTCTGTCTCTCTGCATTGGAAGAATTCCCCCACACCCCTGTCCTGGGACTGGCTATCTGCCCTTCTTATACTGGCCTCTTTCTCTGACTCATGGCTGAGCATAATTCAAGTTCACTGTGTTTGCCACAACACTCCTGCCTTAGCCTTGTTCCTATGACCTGCTGCACTACCTGACCCACCCCTCCACTCTGGCCATTTGGGCATGGAGAGTGAGAGAAAGAGACACAACAATAGGAGACAGCAGCCTCAACAGCCGAGTGATGTTGGGAGAGCCAAGTTTCTGTTAGAGCAAAGTGATAAAGTGAGTAAGAGCAGAAGAGGTTGTGTAGAACCAAAGCCTTGTAAGTCAGAGAGTGGACATTTCAGAGGGCGCAGGAGAAGGAAATAGAGAAGGAGATAAGGAATGGATGGTGGGGGAGGTAGGGCGTAATGGTGGTGGGGGAGGTAGGGATTCGTATGGATGGTGGGGGAGGTAGGGCGTAATGGTGGAGTGCTGGTGTGTCATGGGAGACCAGGTCTTATTAACACCTTAATTCCGGGATTCTTGATTGAGCACAACAATGAGGGTGAAATAAATTGTAATTTATTTCCTTTTAAGACAAACACACAATTCTTCACAATAACACTCAATATACACTTACTTTGATGGGGAAACGAAATGCAATGTCCACGGAACAAACAAAATGAAAACAAAGACTCTAGGCACCACTGCACGGGAGCGGGGTGGTGCGTGAATAGAGCCGTGCGACAGTCCTTGGCTAGGGCGAGGAATGCAGCCCCTGTATCTCCACCAATGGGAAACTTTTTGTTGAGTCCTTATAGGATTCATTCGGGAATCCTTAGTTCAAACGAATTCTGGAAGAGGTGCGCAATCCTTGGTTACAATGTTTTAACCCCGCACACTCCTGAACTCCGCTGACGCTGGAACGGACCTTGGTTGAATCTTAAGATGTTTCTTAGCTGAATCTTAAGTGATTCTGATTCATAACTGGTCTGCAGGCATTCTTATAGGCTTTTGACTCCTATCTTTAACCTGTACAGCCAATCCCCCGTGGGAATACATTTTCTCACCTATCCCAGACTTGCCAGTAGCTCATAAACCTGGCAGAGGTGGTTTCCCATTCTGCTAAGGGCATGCGCTAACCTAGCACCTATGCCGCTTAGCATACGGACCCCAACCCCTTGCCTGGCGACAGTAAGTCTGGGCTTCTGCTACCATTTGTTGCTAGCCAGGATTTTACACCAGTACAGGGTACTTTACTGTATCCCGCCCTCCCTGACACTTCAGGGTCTAAGAGGCTTTCAACTCCGGACCTCTCTAGACATTGGGGCACCAGCCCAGCAGGGTGCCCTTTGAAGTACGGAGTTGGAAATCCCTCAGCTCATTTATCCCAAACATATGAGCATGTTAATGGATTCACTGCCGGGCTCACAGGAAAGGTGCCTGTCTTCATATTTAAAAATACCTAAAACAAGGCTAATTCTCATATGTGGGTTCTATAAGTGTTGGTGGTATTATAACAACATGTATGGGTATGATTATCTTTCAGCCCTTATTTAATTTTAACATCTGCCATGTCTGAACAGTTTCTCCGAATTCGGAGGAACTGTCTTGTTGGGATGCCCTTAATAAGTGATGTCGGATGGAGGCTATCTGCCCTCAATTAACTATTTGTTGCTGTTTCTTTAGCGTGTGAAATAGTGCTAATTGTACCTTCCTGGTTAATAGTAATTCTTAAATCCAAAAATACCAGACTCTTTTTATTGATCTCATAGGTTAACCGTAGATTGTGTTGGTTGGAATTTAGCACTTCAACAAAGGCTGCAATGGATTCTTTGCTTCCATTCCATAATACCAGGATATCATCTATGTAGCGAATCCATAAGATGATTCTGTCAGAGAATTCTATTATGTTATCATTGAACACCGTATGATTTTCCCACCACCACAGGGACAGGTTTGCATATGTGGGGGCACATGTTGTCCCCATTGCAGTTCCCTGTACCTGGAGGTAGAGTTTGTTGTTAAACATGAAGTAGTTGTGGGTTAGACAAATGATAGCAGGTCACAGATAAACTCATTGAGTTTATGATACTGTACACTTCGAGTTGAGAAAAAATATGCCACCGCCCCTAGGCCTTCTGGATGCTGAATGCTTGTATAAAGCAATTCAACATCAAGGCTACATAGGACAGTATCAGTATCCACTATAATCTCTTCTAGGCGTTTTAGTACATCCCGTGTGTCTTGTACATACGACGGTAAAGATGTTACAAAAGTTCTTAAGACTTTGTCAACATAGACACTGGGTCCCTTTGTAAGGTTCCCTATGCCCGAGACTATTGGTCGACCTGGCGGATGTGTAAGATTTTTATGAACCTTTGGTAGGCTATAAAATGTTGCTGTTTTTGGAGATAAATTCCACATGAATTTATGTTCTTCTTTTGATATTACAAAATCCTCCTGACCCGTGTCCAGAAGTGTTTTAAGTTATTTTTGGAAAACCAGGGTCGGATCTTGTTCCAGGATTCTGTAACACTTTTTGTCCCCCAGAAGCCTCAGGTTCTCTTTCAAGTAATTATCTGTTTTTAACAATACAATGTTACCGCCCTTATCGGAAGATTTTATCATGATTTATTTTCTCTCTGGTAGATCTTTTAAGGCCATTCTTTCATCCTTATCCATATTGTCCTTCCTCCCTCTTCCTTTGACTATCATTTGTCCTATATCCTTTGACACCAATTTTACAAAAGTTTCTACATTGCTACAGATGTATATTGGAGGAATACATTTACTTTTGGGTCTAAGTTGTGTAAATGGAACCATACCTGGGGTCCTTTCATTCTCTTTATAGAGATCCAATAAGATGTCCAAATTATCTAGGTCATCACTGTTCATTTCTACAGAGTCAAGATTTTTTGATCTTGCTTGTTGAATTCTCTTGTAATATTTGTGTAGCAATAATTTTCTGGACAATAAATTGGTGTCTTTAATGCACTCAAATTGGTCCATGTTTGAAGTGGGTGAATATGAAAGGCCTTGTTTAAGTACTTTGATATGATATTCATTTAGAGTGAAGTCTGTCAGATTCATAATGAAAGTATCTGGTATTGTTCATTATGTTATGTTCAGGAATTAATGTATCCCCCTCTTATTTTTGTTGTACCCTCTGTTCTTGGGTCTCTTGCCTCTTCCTCCCCTTCCCCCTCCTTGTTCGCTTAAATAGAGGTCTGGGGGGCCTAATCCCAGAGATTCCCCTAAAAAAGGAGTAGATTCTTGAGTAGTTGTTTTAGATCTTGTGTTTATATTTGACCGTGTGTCTGGTCTCTCAATCTTCTATGTGTTTTGGACTGCTTTCTAGGATTCTCGGTATCCGAAGACTCCCAGTCTGTGGATGAATCACTCTGAACTATTTGTTCAGTACTTTGTGTATACTTTGTTTGAAATGTGTATATTTTTCCCTCCTTATAATCAGTCGTGTCGCGGGCGCATTTTCTATGTGTCCTATCTTTTAAATCTTTGATGTATTTGTCGATATTCGTTTTTAGATGTGATTCATATGTCTCAAATTTTTCACTTTTATTCCAGGTATCCACCGCAGAAATAAGTGTTTTGAGGTCTTTACTCACAACTTCCAATTTTACTTTCTCATGTTTAACGATAAGAGTCATGAAGTCTTTAGAGCATGTTGATAGAATATCTTCCCATGCTTTCCGAAATTCTACATCCTGAATAGAGTGGGAAGGAGCTAAATTTATTGATTAAAATATATATGTATAGCAACCTACACAGACCGGTGTACATGAGTGCACGAAATGTCATTGGTGAATCACTAGCCTTGCTGGCAATCACATGATTAGAGGTGTCCAATCGAAGTGCACAACACTGCTGCAGTTGATAGTGACGCGCAACTATGACGCGACGTCTTAGGAGACCAATCAGGAGTCAGCATCACTCGGTATCCATAGCGACCATTACATATAAAAATCCGGCAGAATCACTCTAATACCGCCCCCGATGAAGCCTATCAGGTGAAACATATGTTGGGTATGTCCAGCGTCACTCCCTGGTGCGCAGGCTAATCGGAGAGTTCGGGTGTGATTTTCCTGTCAGAGCTTTTCCGAGCCTTCACCGTGGGAAGAACAACGCTCTGACTTTGATCCTATATCATGCAACTCATTGTGCTATTCCTATTATAATGGATACTAAGAGCCTTTTGACTTAAACTCCACTCACGGGAGTGTTTGGTCAGTGTATGCCAAGTGGTTCACCAGAACAGACCTACAGGCTCAGTAATCCCTACACATGTCGGTCTGGTGATATATTGTATGTGTACAGGGGCGTGGACTAATCATATGGCTGAAGCAGAGCTTAGGTTTATACATCACCATTAGGATTACCAGTCCATCATACATCAAGCACCCCACATGCAAACACTAACACAGGTATACAAGGTCTCTACTTTCACTATTGAGCAAGCACTCTTATTCAACATCACACCCTTCTACACAAGAGGGTTTCATGGTACATTGAGGATCAGTTATCTGACGACTTAAGGTTATATTGAAATAGCTATCATCAAAATTAATTCAATAGTATAATTGTGGTTCACAATAAAGTTAATAGCTATTTTCATCTCCAATATTAGTGTTCAGATTCAGCACACCGACGTCTCCTTCCATTTTTTAATTATTTTAATAATTTTGGTTCAATATTGTGTTTATTTCACTACATATATATGTTAATCAATGTGTTAATAAAATTAATTTTAAATCCTATAGGGGTGTCTCTCCAGGGCGACATGTCAGGGAGCTCTTTCTACCTCTGTCTACAATTTGTTTATAATTACTATCACCTGTCTACCTTTTAGTTTAGCATTTATTTGAAATATTAACCTAAATAAAAGTACATTTTTATAAAACTCTGCGTGCAGCGCATATTGCTACCTTTTCTCTGTCACACTGAAAAATCCTAGGGTAGTCAGCATGCTGAAAATATATTGATTGATTGATTGAAGATGATAGATGAGGGAAAAGGTTATGGTGGAAACATCAATAAGGGAATAGCAGAAGGCTCTAAGGGGGAGGGAAGAAGGGAATAGGAGGTCATGGAAGAGAAACATTGGTGATCAGAGGGTAAAGAGGAAGTAGGCGAGGGTGGAATAAAACGAGGGCGAGGAGAAAGGGGAGGTGTAGGATGGGAATGGAAAGATAAGGAAGGGGGGATGGAAAGGGGTTACGGGAGGTATGTCTCTGTGTGCCTTCTCTTAGCACAAAGCATTCCCCTAGAAGAAAGGAGGAACTTCCACCGTTTAGGAGGCTCTTGCGCTCGGGACTTTCATTTTACCGCCAAGACTCTCACATTTGCTCCACAGAGTTGGGAAACCTCGCCGGTGAAAGACTAAAACCCCCCCAAAAAATATACTTTGTTATAATCTTAAGAAAAAAAATCTGAATTTTAATAAACGCCCCAAAATGATCATTGGAGTCAGCTATAACAAGAGACTGGATGGGGAGCACTGAAATAGGAAAGTAACTGCAGATGTTGCCAGCCCCAGGAGTAAGAGACACAAGGGGTCAGAGTGACTGGTCTCAGGCCGGGGCCCAGAGCTGTGAATATAACGGCTTGTGCTTGTTTGACGACTCACTACTCAATGTTCTTCAACAAAGGTTTTGTATTGGATAGATCTACAGATACATCTATATACTAAGTAAGGGCACACACGTTTGTGTTTGGAAAATGTTTTAATCATTATTCCTGCTCACTTTGAGTTTTCCCCATTATTATTTACCAAACCAAGTTCCGGCAAAACCAAAGCACAATTTATTTTAGAACCAAAAGGAAGCCCAGCAGTGAAAGAGCCGACTCTTACTCCCGACATCCCCCACTATATCCCACCAGAGGAGACAATGACGCTGGCTGCAGATCCAGCACTTCTGGTGTTAAATGGACACACTGTTTTCAATCACTTCTGGATCCAGGTACAGGTAGGTCAATTCCAGGTTCTCGTTCCTCTCCTTAATTTGCTTGGAAATCTCAGACAGGTCTCCCTTAAAACCTTCCATACATTTCCTGGGAATCTCCTCAGTAAAATGCTCCTCAGGGTATGTGCCCAAAGGTCTCTGCAACAGAGAAAGGACAGTTCTCATGAACATGTTATAAACCGTCTGAAGAACGCACTATTAATGCAGTCTCGTACAGTATACTGTTTATCTATGTTTACCTATGAGTGTATAGCAGATCCCTCAGAACTAGCCGAAGACTGTTTTGCGGTTCTGTTTGTGAACAACTCCCTCTCCTGGGAAATTATGCTTAGAGACTCTGTTTCTAAAGATTTCGTTCTGGGAACAGAAGACTTCGTTTTGCCCCGTTCCAGTAAGTGTATTTTAAGTGTTTTTTTGCAAACGATTGTGTGTGTGTTGATTCTGTAAATAAATACTCAATCAAAGGATCTGGGTAATTTATGTGTTAAAAGTGCTGTCCTCCTGTGACATTTATTTATTACTCACAGTATAAACTTCAGTAAATATCTGTATCCATGTTTCAGTACAAGCAGCTTTGTGTATACAAGTTGTAAAGTAACTGTATCTTTCATTACATTCCCGATGCGTTTAGGGGATTATTCACTAAGGTCTGTGGCAGGTAAACGCAAACAATCTGATTTGAGTAGCAGGTAATGCCCGATCAGGTGTATTAACCCTCAATGGACCTCGGTGAATAACTCCCTTTGCGCAGGAACATGGCAAAATAATGCAGGACACACCTGTATGTAACACACAAAACACAGAGGTTACAGTGTTTCTACTTTTTATGCAGATACAAACAAGACCAGTGTGTGCTGGCAGCCCACAAACCATAAAGAAGTAATCGCATGTCTGGATGGGTCACGTCGGGCTCATATATAGTCCTAACCATTGTATAACATTTCCCCCCTATTTAATATTTCACTGGCATCAACTGTTCCTGAGACAACCTCTGTTATCTTAAGGGAAGTAAATGGCAGTGGCTATTTTAATCTCCCAGAGAGGTAAAATTTCAACAATTTAATCAAAAATTATAAAAATGATTTCTAAAAGGCTTTGCAATGGTGACAAAAAATGGGACATTTATTTTGAATTATGAATGAGGCAGATTGCAGCTTTAAGGCTTTTTATTAGAGTTTGATGCGCTTTTGTCCTTACAATTTTTATTGGACTGTTTGGTTTCCATAAAGCTGTTGATTTTATTACCTGCAAAGCAATTAATTATTGGAACTTTCCTTGTTTCTAATTTTAATCATATACCGAGTTGCATAAATTATTTGGAAACTCACCTTGTCTTCTGGCTCGTTACTAAGCAGCCAGGCAGTGATCATGATTGTAGCGGTTGAGTTTACTTGAGGTAAAGTGTCAAGGACATTCTGAAAGGTCGCGGTGTTCTTGGCTGTGGGAGGCGGCTTTCTCATGGACGCTGGACCATTGGGCATCCAAGAATAGAAGTCAAACTGCAGTTCAATAAAAGTAAAGATAGATTAGACCACAACCCATGGAAGGGTGGGGAGTACGGGGAGGATTAGGCCTGTATAATAATATTGTCTATGTAAACATATTATATTACATATTATTAAACTTCATTCATGTTGCCTGGGGAAGTATAACTATGATGGTGAGGGGGTAACCAGGCTCCTAATAAAGGTTTAAGCCTGTTTGGTTACCTCTGATCCGTGTATTGGGGTTCAAGAGTGTCATCTCTTGAGCCTAACCATTCTATATGCATACTGTGTAATTATGCGACAATAAAGAATTTATGTGTTTTTGCCTTTCCAGGGATGCCAGCGAGCAGGGATTGCTGGGCTATGAGTTTCAAGGAGGGTTTCGGGGGAAAGTGTTGTCAGAATGTGTCTAGGTAGTCGGGGTTCATAGTTGCTGGATACCACAAAAATGCACCCGGGAATCATGTCTAATTCCTGGATACATGTAGACACATTGTCCCGGCAATATCTCCACTTGAAAACGCTTGTGCAACTCACCACTACGGTTCCCTGCTTCAGCACAGCCCAGAAAGGTAAATGGTGCAAATGAATGCAAAGTGTCCTTGTAACTATGAGGGGCCCCTAGGTTAAGGGGGATACCCAGTTACTGCCAACGCCACCCAGAACCTATATAGGGGTTCATGGGTAGTTCGACCATATACTGTATAAAGATGTGAGTGGTCTCTTAGAGTCCAAATCTAAGTCTAAGGCAGTGTGTGGAGAATATAGGCTATTAGAAAATAAAATGCAGCTTTTTATTCTATTCCTGATGGTCCTGACTTAGGACATGTATGTGACAGTGAGGGGGTAATAATAACCAGGCTCACTAATAAAGGTTAAGCCCATTGGTTACCCCTGGTCCATGTTTTGATGTCCTAGAGTGCCAGAACTTGGATGTAGCTGTTGTACATGTATCACTGTGACTGTGTGTAAATTATGCAATAATACTGTATGTTTGTGTTTGTGCCTTTCCAGGAGTGCTATGTTGGGAATAGGACCTTCAACCCCATAAAAATGCCTGCTGGCCAGTCCCAGGGAGATTCATCTGATTTAACAACGATTTGACCAAGTTCAAGCGTCAGCGGTTCTGGAGTGTGAGGGGTTAATAATATCGTAACCATGGATCAGCCCCCTCTTCTGGAATTTGTTTGAGCTAAGTGTTCCCGAACGAACCCTGTAAGGACTGAACACACTTTTTCCCTGTTGGCTGAGATAGAGGGCTGGCAAGTTGCGCCCCTAGCCAGGAACTGCTACACGGATCATTGTGCGCACCCACTTGCATGTGTGCAGGGGTGCCCAGAGACTTTGTTTCGTTCCAAGGACAATTGATTTAGTTTCCCCCCATCCCAGTAAGTGTTTTATTGAGTGTATATTGTGAAGATTTGTGTGTTTGTCTTAAAAGGAAATAAAATACAATTTATTTCACTCATCTTGTGTGCTCAGTGCAGAATCACAGTATAAATGTGTAGATAAGACCTGATCTACCGTGACAGTGACAATAACGAATTTTAGTGTTTTTGCTTTTCCAGGAGTGCCAGAAAGCAGAGATTGCAGGGCCGGAGTTTCAGAGGGGGTTTGCAGAGAAAGTCTGGTCAGATTGTGGCTAAGTAGCGGGGTCAGCGAGGTACGGGATACCCCAAAGATGTACCCGAGAATCAGGTAAGATTCTCGGATACATTGAAGCACAGTAGAGAAAACAATTGTTCCCAGCACACAAAAAAAGAAAAGAGAGGGGGGCAGTGAACCAAAAGGTTTAATGAACAAAACACAAAGTGAATGAAAAACACAATGCAACAACAAGGGAGGAGGGAGGAAAGGGATGGGATGGGGTATGAACAAACGTAAAAACGTTAAAAAAAAGTACAAAGTTTCGGGTGTTAAACCCCTTCTTCAGGCCCGTTCCCAAAGGATACGTTGTATCCAAAGTTACTTCCCTTCCCATCCCACAGCCCACGAATTAGAGAGGGAGAGAGACTGCTTGGAATCCCGTGACGTCACTACCCAACCGGCCAAAACACCGGAAGTGACGTATCGGCCCCCGGCAAAGAAACAGAACGGAGGCTTGCAGTGGCGGCGGTGTGCTGTGACTCTGAGATCGCTACTCAGACACCATCTCCACATCACCTTCCATGCTGTATTTCCTTTTGGATCTTGAAAGCTTCCAATTTTACTTTTTTGGATAAATCGTTTGTTACCATTTGCACCTTGGCTTTGTGTCTCTCTCTTTTGAGATTGTGATACCTCCTACCTGCTCCAGCCTGTGACCATCCACTTTAGTTGGATAACTGCATATTTATTTCCAGTACATTGTGAGTGTTCACTTGGGAGCTTTCTACACATTGTGTTTTGTTTAGACAATATTGTACTACAGTAGAGGCAACGCTTATTCTAACATTTGCCTTAAACTAGCCGGGTTACATTCAGGGTATGTGCTGGGTGTGTGCTGGGTGTGTGCTGGGTGTGTGCTGGGTGTGTGCTGGGTATGTGCTGGGTGTGTGCTGGGTGTGTGCTGGGTATGTGCTGGGTGTGTGCTGGGTGTGTGCTGGGTGTGTGCTGGGTGTGTGCTGGGTGTGTGCTGGGTGTGTGCTGGGTGTGTGCTGGGTGTGTGCTGGGTGTGTGCTGGGTGTGTGCTGGGTGTGTGCTGGGTGTGTGCTGGGCTAGTTTGAGGCACGTTTAAGGCATTTCTGCATTGACTAACGACCCATAGGATTAACACAGCAGGGATCCCTGGCAGTCCAATTCAGTTTGAATGGGACTGCCAGGGACCCCCGCTGTTAATCTGATAGGCCATTAATCAATGCAAAAATGCTGGGGCTAGTTTAAGGAAATGTATTCACAATGTACCTGGGTCTTTTGGGGAATTGCCACTGGTTTTTGTTAGAATAATCGCTGCCTCTACTGTATGTAGTCTTTATTCTTTTTAAGGTTCATCATCGCTCCCCTGGTTCTTCTTTGCCCATTTTCGTTTGGACCATGAAACAGTCCTTCTAAGGGTTTGAGTGTGTTTTTTTACCTTTCTTACTGCACGTGATTTATTTTATTTGATTTATTTGTCACTTTGCACCATATTAATACACTGTATAGAATTGATTTGCACATTTTTAGAGTATTAGAGGGCCATCTAGTGTCGTTTAAATTAAGACATTTTCAGGGGCCAAGTTCTGAAACTGGAACGTAGCAGTCGCGGTTGGTACTACAAGCCAAATTCAGTCCCAGGACTTTTGTGAGTACATTCTGGTCATTGGAAGGACTTGTTAAGACTGTTATCAGAGCCATTTGGACAAGAAAAGATTACTTTGATAACCCCCAGTAAGTGTGTTTTTCGTCTGTATATTGAAATTCATTGTGTGTACGTCTGTTTCTAAGGATAAAACACAATTTATTTTACTCATTGGTTCTGCTCAGTGATATGATCCCGGTATAAAGGTGTAAATTTCCTGGTCTCCCGTGACACCGATATGTTACGGAGAACTGATTATTTGTGTGAAGCTTGGAAACAGGCAAAATTGTCCAGGTGAGAAAAAGAGGAGAGAAACCAGTAAGAGAGAAGCCGCACTGACCAGCAAAATAGTAAATGAGAGACAAAGAGCTTCTCTGTGTGCAGTATTAATAGGTATCACTCACATGGCAGCTGCTGACCGCAGCATACTGTGCAGTATTAATACTGTAGGTATCACTCACCTGGCCGCTGCTGACTGCAGCATACTGTGTAGTATTAATAGATATCACTCACCTGGCCGCTGCTGACTGCAGCATACTGTGCAGTATTAATACTGTAGGTATCACTCACCTGGCCGCTGCTGACTACAGCAATACTGTGCAGTATTAATAGGTATCACATACCTGGCCGCTGCTGACTGCAGCATACTGTGCAGTATTAATACTGTAGGTATCACTCACCTGGCCGCTGCTGACTGCAGTATACTGTGTAGTATTAATAGGTATCACTCACCTGGCCGCTGCTGACTGCAGCATACTGTGCAGTATTAATACTGTAGGTATCACTCACCTGGCCGCTGCTGACTACAGCATACTGTGCAGTATTAATAGGTATCACTAACCTGGCCGCTGCTGACTGCAGCATACTGTGCAGTATTAATACTGTAGGTATCACTCACCTGGCCGCTGCTGACTGCAGCATACTGTGCAGTATTAATAGGTCTCACTCGCCTGGCCGCTGCTAACTGCAGCATACTGTGCAGTAATAATAGGTCTCACTCGACTGGCCACTGTTGACTGCAGCATGCTCTGCAATATTAATAGTTATCACTCACCTGGGCGCTGCTGACTGCAGCATACTGTGCAGTATTAATAAGTCTCACTCACCTGGCCGCTGCTGACTGCAGCATACTGTGCAGTATTAATAGGTCTCACTCACCTGTCTGCTGCTGACTGCAGCATACTGTGCAGTATTAATAGGTATCACTCACCTGGCCGCTGCTGACTGCAGCATACTGTGCAGTATTAATACTGTAGGTATCACTCACCTGGCCGCTGCTGACTGCAGCATACTGTGTAGTATTAATAGGTATCACTCACCTGGCCGCTGCTGACTGCAGCATACTGTGCAGTATTAATACTGTAGGTATCACTCACCTGGCCGCTGCTCACAGCAGCATACTGTGCAGTATTAATAGGTCTCACTCGCCTGGCCACTGCTGACTGCAGCATACTGTGCAGTATTAATAGGTATCACTCACATTGCAGCTGCTGACTGCAGCATGCTCTGCAATATTAATAGGTATCACTCACCTGGCCGCTGCTGACTGCAGCATACTGTGCAGTATTAATACTGTAGGTATCACTCACCTGGCCGCTGCTGACTACAGCATACTGTGCAGTATTAATAGGTATCACTAACCTGGCCGCTGCTGACTGCAGCATACTGTGCAGTATTAATACTGTAGGTATCACTCACCTGGCCGCTGCTAACTGCAGCATACTGTGTAGTATTAATAGGTATCACTCACCTGGCCGCTGCTGACTGCAGCATACTGTGCAGTATTAATACTGTAGGTATCACTCACCTGGCCGCTGCTCACAGCAGCATACTGTGCAGTATTAATAGGTCTCACTCGCCTGGCCACTGCTGACTGCAGCATGCTGTGCAGTATTAATAAGTATCACTCACATGGCCGCTGCTGACTGCAGCATACTGTGCAGTATTAATAGGTCTCACTCGCGTGGCCGCTGCTAACTGCAGCATACTGTGCAGTATTAATAGGTCTCACTCGCCTGGCCACTGTTGACTGCAGCATGCTCTGCAATATTTATAGTTATCACTCACCTGGGCGCTGCTGACTGCAGCATACTGTGCAGTATTAATACTGTAGGTATCACTCACATGGCCGCTGCTGACTGCAGCATACTGTGCAGTATTAATAGGTCTCACTCACCTGGCCGCTGCTGACTGCAGCATACTGTGCAGTATTAATAGGTATCACTCACCTGGCCGCTGCTCACAGCAGCATACTGTGCAGTATTAATAGGTATCACTCACCTGGCCACTGCTGACTGCAGCATGCTGTGCAGTATTAATAAGTATCACTCACATGGCCGCTGCTGACTGCAGCATACTGTGCAGTATTAATAGGTCTCACTCGCCTGGCCGCTGCTAACTGCAGCATACTGTGCAGTATTAATAGGTCTCACTCGACTGGCCACTGTTGACTGCAGCATGCTCTGCAATATTAATAGTTATCACTCACCTGGGCGCTGCTGACTGCAGCATACTGTGCAGTATTAATACTGTAGGTATCACTCACCTGGCCGCTGCTGACTGCAGCATACTGTGCAGTATTAATAAGTCTCACTCACCTGGCCGCTGCTGACTGCAGCATACTGTGCAGTATTAATAGGTCTCACTCACCTGTCTGCTGCTGACTGCAGCATACTGTGCAGTATTAATAGGTATCACTCACCTGGCCGCTGCTGACTGCAGCATACTGTGCAGTATTAATACTGTAGGTATCACTCACCTGGCCACTGCTCACTGCAGCATACTGTGTAGTATTAATAGGTATCACTCACCTGGCCTCTGCTGACTGCAGCATACTGTGCAGTATTAATAGGTATCACTCACATTGCAGCTGCTGACTGCAGCATGCTCTGCAATATTAATAGGTATCACTCACCTGGCCGCTGCTGACTGCAGCATACTGTGCAGTATTAATACTGTAGGTATCACTCACCTGGCCGCTGCTGACTACAGCATACTGTGCAGTATTAATAGGTATCACTAACCTGGCCGCTGCTGACTGCAGCATACTGTGCAGTATTAATACTGTAGGTATCACTCACCTGGCCGCTGCTGACTGCAGCATACTGTGTAGTATTAATAGGTATCACTCACCTGGCCGCTGCTGACTGCAGCATACTGTGCAGTATTAATACTGTAGGTATCACTCACCTGGCCGCTGCTCACAGCAGCATACTGTGCAGTATTAATAGGTCTCACTCGCCTGGCCACTGCTGACTGCAGCATGCTGTGCAGTATTAATAAGTATCACTCACATGGCCGCTGCTGACTGCAGCATACTGTGCAGTATTAATAGGTCTCACTCGCCTGGCCGCTGCTAACTGCAGCATACTGTGCAGTATTAATAGGTCTCACTCGCCTGGCCACTGTTGACTGCAGCATGCTCTGCAATATTAATAGTTATCACTCACCTGGGCGCTGCTGACTGCAGCATACTGTGCAGTATTAATACTGTAGGTATCACTCACCTGGCCGCTGCTGACTGCAGCATACTGTGCAGTATTAATAGGTCTCACTCACCTGGCCGCTGCTGACTGCAGCATACTGTGCAGTATTAATAGGTATCACTCACCTGGCCGCTGCTGACTGCAGCATACTGTGGAGTATTAATACTGTAGGTATCACTCACCTGGCCGCTGCTGACTGCAGCATACTGTGCAGTATTAATACTTTAGGTCTCACTCACCTGGCCGCTGCTGACTGCAACATACTGTGGAGTATTAATACTGTAGGTATCACTCACCTGGCCGCTGCTGACTGCAGCATACTGTGCAGTATTAATACTGTAGGTATCACTCACCTGGCCGCTGCTGACTGCAGCATACTGTGCAGTAATAATACTGTAGGTATCACTCACCTGGCCGCTGCTGACTGCAGCATACTGTGCAGTATTAATAGGTATCACTCGCCTGGCCACTGCTGACTGCAGCATGCTGTGCAGTATTAATAAGTATCACTCACATGGCCGCTGCTGACTGCAGCATACTGTGCAGTATTAATAGGTCTCACTCGCCTGGCCACTGCTGACTGCAGCATGCTGTGCAGTATTAATAAGTATCACTCACATGGCCGCTGCTGACTGCAGCATACTGTGCAGTATTAATAGGTCTCACTCACCTGGCCGCTGCTGACTGCAGCATACTGTCCAGTATTAATACTGTAGGTATCACTCACCTGGCCGCTGCTGACTGCAGCATACTGTGCAGTATTAATAGGTCTCACTCACCTGGCCGCTGCTAACTGCAGCATACTGTGCAGTATTAATAGGTCTCACTCGCCTGGCCACTGTTGACTGCAGCATGCTCTGCAATATTAATAGGTATCACTCACCTGGGCGCTGCTGACTGCAGCATACTGTGCAGTATTAATACTGTAGGTATCACTCACCTGGCCGCTGCTGACTGCAGCATACTGTGCAGTATTAATAGGTCTCATTCACCTGGCCGCTGCTGACTGCAGCATACTGTGCAGTATTAATAGGTCTCACTCACCTGGCCGCTGCTGACTGCAGCATACTGTCCAGTATTAATACTGTAGTGATCACTCACCTGGCCGCTGCTGACTGCAGCATACTGTGCAGTATTAATAGGTCTCACTCACCTGGCCGCTGCTGACTGCAGCATACTGTGCAGTATTAATAGGTATCACTCACCTGGCCGCTGCTGACTGCAGCATACTGTGCAGTATTAATAGGTATCACTCACCTGGCCGCTGCTGACTGCAGCATACTGTGCAGTATTAATAGGTATCACTAACCTGGCCGCTGTTGACTGCAGCATGTTGAGCAGAACAAGTGAAGATCACCATGGTCAGGTATTTGATCAGCTCGGCCTTAGTCTCCAGGAAAGATGGTATTCCTGGGGTGGGCACAAGGAAGATAACGGGTTGGCACAGTGTACAAATAGTGTATCTTCTTGCAGCTGCAGTAGGAGGGACACAGGCTTGGATAACAGCCCGGTGCTGCCCGGCAGGCCGGAGCAAATGAGTAAAAACAGCTGGAGTTTCCATGTATGTGGGACTATAAAGCAGGATTTGGGACTTTTAAAATAATAATAATAATAATAATAATAATAATAGTAATAATAGTAATAATAATAATATGGCTGGTAACCTGATTTAAAGAGTGTCACATTAATTCAGCACCTTCCTCATCTTGGACATTGAGTTCAAATATTATTACCTGTTACCCAGCTTGTGACAAATTGTCAGACTTTGTAACTTGGTGTCTACATTAGACAAGATCTTCTACAGACTGACAGATTATAAATCATACCTGAGGTTTTTCTCTCCAGGAATCCTTCCTTAAAGATCTCTGCTACCCAGGCCTGGAGTTCAGGGTCCGTTTGGACAGTTTCATCGCTCTCATAATAGTAACGAACAATGTCAGACACAAATCTGGAGGACGCAAAGGAAGAATCACATGAGTTACGATGTATGTGAGCATCACATATTACTCTCCCTTCAGCATGAGGTGGGATTCCTTAGCTCTACACAAGACCAAGACAATGGGCAGCTGGCTTTTCCAATAATTCAGTGTCAGTGACAAAACAACAATTTCCATAAGTGAATTGGTCACTACATGGTTACAGGTCTTGCCTTTCTCTAGGAGAGAAGGGTGAGTTCTTAGTGAGGGGGGAGTGGATCGTGTTCATAGGAGGTGGCAGACTTAGCCACAAGCTGAAGGGAGCATTGCAATTACTAGAAGGACATTAATTTTGTACTTCAAAGCAAAATGTTGAAAATTGGAGCCCAATAGATTCAAGTTGAATTGAGCACAGCTCAGATCTATAGGACCAGATCCAAGGCAGAAAAGAACCAAAAAAAAATATTCCCTCCCATTAAAATTAATATTCCCCCAGAACTCCACCCCACCCACAATACCCTCTCTCTCCTATACATATTTAGGGCCCCCAGGGATTAACAGCACAACAGAGGCTCCTGCTGGCCCAACCTCCTCTGACTCTAGGGAAGGATCAGCCCATCAGTGAAAGCATGTTTAGCAGGAGGAAGCCAGTACTACTCCTCCTACTACTACTACTACTCCAGTACTACTCCTACTACTCCTCCAGTCTACTCCTGGGTAACACACACCAGCATTAAAACAGGTTGAGATACCCCATCTCACTCTCTCCTATGTTACTGCCCCCCCATGCCACCAAATGTCTCTCTCATATATATATGAAGAAGACGATTATTGAAGATAACAAAGCTCATAAAAGACAAAGACACAACTTATGATTGGAAAGAAGCAAATCATTGTACTCAAACAAGATGATGGATCAACAATATGTGATTCTTCATAAAGAGAATTGAGGACTTCTACATTAAATTGTAACTGAAGATAGATAACACAGGACATATTCCCATGGAGGACAAGCGAGAAGAAACCACAAGTGATGTATCAATGCATCCTTCCAGAAGAAGTGTCAAAAGCAATAAAATCCACGAAGAATGGGATGGCTCACAGGGAAAATGGATTTACTGCTGAAATCTTGAATGAAGCTGGGAAAAGGTAATAAAAACTCTTTACATGCAGCTTGAAGAACAGAGAAATTCCAGAGTCTGGGAGCATTGCCTTAGTTATCCTCATCCACAAAGAAGGAGACAAAGACCTCAAGAACTACAGACCAATCAGTTTATGTGACGGTAGGTGTAACCAGGCTCTCAAATAAAGGCTGCCTATTTGGGTTACCCCTGATCTGTGTATAAGGGTCCAAGAGAGTTAGCTCTTGAGCCCAGTTACATTGTATCTTTCCAATATGTTACCTGTAATAAAAGTATTGTGTGTGTTTTTGCCTTTCCGGGTGTGCCAGTGAGCAGGGATTGCTGGGGGATGAGTTTCCGGGCGTGCCAGCGGGCAGGGATTGCTGGGGGATGAGTTTCCGGGCGTGCCAGCGAGCAGGGATTGCTGGGGGATGAGTTTCTGGGTGTGCCAGCGAGCAGGGATTGCTGGGGGATGAGTTTCCGGGCGTGCCAGCGAGCAGGGATTGCTGGGGGATGAGTTTCCGGGCGTGCCAGCGAGCAGGGATTGCTGGGGGATGAGTTTCTGGGCGGGCCAGCGAGCAGGGATTGCTGGGGGATGAGTTTCCAGGCATGTCAGCGAGCAGGGATTGCTGGGGGATGAGTTTCCGGGCGTGCCAGCGAGCAGGGATTGCTGGGGGATGAGTTTCCGGGTGTGCCAGCGAGCAGGGATTGCTGGGGAATGAGTTTCTGGGCATGCCAGTGAGCAGGGATTGCTAGGGAATGAGTTTCTGGGCGTGCCAGCGAGCAAGGATTGCTGGGGGATGAGTTTCTGGGCGTGCCAGCGAGCAAGGATTGCTGGGGGATGAGTTTCTGGGCGTGCCAGCGAGCAGGGATTGCTGGGGAATGAGTTTCTGGGCATGCCAGTGAGCAGGGATTGCTGGGGGATGAGTTTC
Organism: Ascaphus truei; assembly: GCF_040206685.1. Taxonomy (NCBI): domain Eukaryota; kingdom Metazoa; phylum Chordata; class Amphibia; order Anura; family Ascaphidae; genus Ascaphus; species Ascaphus truei. The sequence continues at coordinate 956,432 of NC_134485.1, read as the reverse complement.
AAGGTTGGTTTTGCTGAGGAATTGTTGACAGGATGTGCCTAGGTAGTTGGGGTCCGGAGTTGTCGGTTCCCCTATAAATGTAACCGGGAATCATACCTGATTCTCAGATAAATGTCGGCACATTGTCCCGGTAAATATCTCCCTTTGAAAACACAAGCGGGACGCACAATTAGGGTGCCCTACTTCAGCATAGCCCAGAAAGAAGAATAGGGCACAGGGATGAATAGTATTGTGACGGTGAGGGGGTAATCAGGCCATTAATAAAGGTATTATGCCAGACTGGTAACCTCAGAGCCATATTGGGGAATTTAGAGTGTCAGCTCTTCAACCCATCTATGTTACCTGCAATGTATGGATTTGTATTGCAATATAAGATTGTATGTGTGTTTTACCTTTCCAGGAGTGCTAACCAGGGAGATTCTCAGGCTGTGAGTCTCAGGGAGGACTTTGCAGTAAAAGTGTTGTCAGAATATGTCTAGGTAGAAGGGGCCAATAGTTGCTGGTTACCCCAAAAATGTGTCCGAGAATCAGGTCAGATTCCCGGGGACATGTAGACACATCACTCCGGTCAAAATCCTCCCTTGAAAAAAGTTACATGACTCACCTCCCTGGTTTCATTACAGAGAAGTGAAGGATAATCCAGAATGGGAATTTTTTAAAGTTATCCAGGTATCTCGCCCAGCGACCGTGGAAGTGAATATTATCTTTGATATTGAGACTGTAGTGGTAGAGGATATATATTTTTGGCTGCAAAGGAAGTGCGATGTTCAGACTGGTCCAGTGAGAAATATGGATGCTGAAGGCTTAGGTTTCTTAAGAGAAGGAGCGAAAGCTCTGAGATTGAAGCTAAGTATCTTTTCATTTCACTGTGGGTCTTTAAAGAAAAAAATGGGAAATATTTTTCATTTTTCATAAAATGTGTTATAGCCAATGTGGCTATAAGGTTTTTACAGTCTAAGTCAGAATTACAGTGTATGAGGGATATGGCGAATGGGAGAGTCCCATTCTACCCCTCGTAGCCCAAAAGACTTAGCCAAGGTAAAAAGTGTAAAAGTATATTTTTATTAAACTGCAGTGTTTGTAAATGTATTATACTAATAATCTGGGACTTTTAAAAACAGTACTCTGAGGGGGGGGGAGGGTGGAGGCTAGTGGGTTGCCAAGTGGCTAAGGTAGTCAACTCGCGCATGCCCTTGCTACATTCAGAAGGCCCGTTTGCCTGGCTTTGGAAGACTGGCAGCCCTCTGATTGGTTGGTTTTAAAGGTCCCAGGCTCAGAGTGGCTGGAGTATTTCATGAATAAATCTGAAATACTATAAGAAACCCAGCAGCCAATCCGGTCCTCAGATTCTAAGCGTCAAGACAGCAGCGGAAAATTTTAACTCACCAAAGATGCTTTCGAAGAAATAGCAGCGACCAGCTTCAGAGATTTTCAAGTCAATGACCCTTAGCCTGCCGTGACGCCTTTTGCCCGGTTGCCGGGACTGTTGGCAACCTTGCTATAGGTGGGAGTGTGCTTCCCACACCAAAGATTGGTTGCCCATTGTCCAGATAGGCTTGTGAGGGTATTATAAGACTGTGCACGCCATCAGGTCCGGGAATCAGGTCAGATTCTCGGATACCATGAAGCACAATGCTCTGGTCAAAATCCTACTCTGAAAACATTCTTGCAGCTCAACGCCAGGAGTCCCTGCTTCAGCACAGACCAGAAAGGTAAAAAGGGGCATAGGGATTTGTGTATCCCAGGTATAGTCAGGGGACCCTGGTTTAGGGGAAGTCCCCCCCGGTATATGCACCAAACCCCCGGACCCGATATAAGGGGTATCTCCAAACATTTATATGGTTGCGAGAGTGAAATTATTTTAAGTCCACCTTCGGTACAATAGAAGCAACTGTGAAAATGAACCTAAGCGTTATTTGAAGCAACTTTTTGTAAACTTCTTATAGGAAGGTCTAGGAGCTCTGAAAATGAACGTGCGCGTAATTTCAAAGAATCCTGGGAGACGAGGGACGGAAGAATTGTGTGAGATTTTTATTAACCTGGTGTATAAAGATATATATGTTTATGCACAGTATCTGAGCTGGGGAATTTCCAAGTCCTTGGTTCTGAGAGACCAAATGGCCACAAGGCTTGGTGCCACTGTGTCTGCTCGGGTCCTGGAGTTGAAAGTTTCAGAGATACCAAGGTGTTAGGGTAGGCGGAGTACCGGAGTTACACTCAAGTACCCACATCCTGACATGAATACATTCCCCCATCCTGACATCTGCTTCAGTACCCGCATCCTGGGCTAACACAGGGCTCTCTCCGGCCACCATTTGCCAGAAGCCAGACTATGTGGAGACTGGACAGTGGTGGGCTCAGAATGCAAAGCGGCAGAGGTGCCAGGTTGGTGCATGCCCCTGTACAGACTGAGAAAAGGTGCCCGCCCAGCTGTACAATACCGGCAAATCGGTGATTGGCTGGCAGGGAAATCCTCATGCTCCGGTGTCATACTGGCCAATATATCATCTAAATGCCACCATTCTATCTTCCAGTCTGAAGATCAGATCACAAAATTAATGGGGGTATGGAAAGTGGGGTGCTCAATTTAGATGGACACGGTAGAGCACCTGCCCGAGCAGAACACCAGAGGATGTTTTCAGTAATGGTTCCTGATTATGCAGGCAAGCTTGTTAAAAAGCACGGCTCATCCCATTATTATTGAGGGGGTACAGGTTCTCCATGTTGGGAGTAACCCACAATATTTCACCACTGTAATAAGGTGTATGAGATCAATCACCAATGATGAGTGTTAACAAATTGTTATCTTGTTTTAGGTTGTTCATCTGAAGGATGGTACCTTCAAATTCGGTTCCAAGTGGGGACGTTGGATTTTCCACCAGAGGAAGAATGTAGCCATACCTGGCTTGGCTACTAACGTGCCCTCCCTGACATGTAAGCCTTGGTAACAATGCAGGCAGTGTCAGGACCAATTCAGGGTTTTCCATGCACCAGCAAGCAGTGTCCTTATGTGACAGAGAGGTGGCAGGCCAAGGCCTGTGTTCTGCCCAATAAAGTATTCAGACCTTGGACCTTCCCCCTCGGTACTTAAGGGGCTGCACTACCAAATTGTTGCAGTTGTCTCTCCCCCTTGAGAGAGAATGGTCTCACGCAGAGGTGTTAAGGGTTCTGGCATTGTCTGTCCCCTCCCCTAGGGGGAGTGGGGGTGAGCACCATACCCCTTACTCTATCAAGGAGTAAAGGAAGAGTTGGGACCGCCCTTGGTGCCCATGGCTGGGGTGTGAGTCAAGGGACCATCTGGAGGTTGGAGGCCTAAGATACCCAGTGTATGCTATTATATGCTGAGAGAAGAATAAAGATCAATCTCGTTATAAAATATACTTCTGCCTGGGTGTGCAGTCTGCCTGGGGAAGAAGTGAGTTCTCCTGCAGGGACTGCCTTCACATTCCTGGAGCCTGTAAGAGATGGAGGCGCTGACACCAATGAGATAAAGACCAATCATCTACCCCAGAAGCCTGTCCTGATGTCCCCATTACCACCGGCGACACCTCGGTATCCTGTAAGCCAGCAGGTACTAGCACTGCCCACCTGGTAGCACAGCAAATCTCTCAGAGGGTGGGAGAAACACCGCTTGAGAATGTTATTCAGAAACACATGTGCATCTTTCCTAATCTTAATGCCAGTCTGAATACAGCAAGGTTAGTAATTGTGTGATCTCCCAATTTAGCCAACTTGGCTCCGTACTTCCAAACAAAAGAGAGAATAAAAAAGAGCGTATACTGCACCGACACACTTTATTCGAGCAAATACCCAGTATGTACCTGGCAGATACCTGGAATGCGCCGCTCCTCACCTCTGACAAGCCCCGTTGCGTTTGCCTTCCCAGCCTGGGTTCATGCCTGGCTGACGGGCGGCTGATCTGTTAAATGATAATGATTAGGATTTAATAGGCTGCAATGCTTCGCGTGTCTACCAGATGGCATAAATTCATGAATTGTAATGCAGTATATATATATATACTGTGCAGTATTGCAATCAGCGGGAATAAAATGCTTCAATCCCTGCCTGGAGAATAACCCAATGCACTCGGGCAGAAAACAGTCACAAACCTTAATACACCCGGGTATACCCGAATTCGTGGGACTAGCCGAGCTCGAATAAAGTGTGTCGCCAGTGTAGGTAAATACATTCAAGATACTCTATATACAGTACTGTAAGGGTGCTGGTATCCTTAGGTGCGCCAAATCAGTTCAGAAACAACCCACAGCTTGGAGGGACTCCGCTCAGTGCACAGGAGGACTCACGGTCTGTAGATTCCTTCACATGGGATAAATGGAGAGTCAATTCTTAGTTCAAATCACTATTTTGACTTCTCAGGAATGGTTGAAAATACGACGTTTCAGGTAAGTTGTTAAACCATTCTCATACCCATCTATCTTATATACCCCCTTCTGATGCTGTTAGTACTAGTTTTTGGCACCAAACAAGGTATTCCTCCCCATTTTCGCTCTAATTTAAGTTTTCATTTTGGAACCAATCGATTGACGGACCGGAATGGGCATTGTCACTCCCCTAGATACTTCAAATTAACCCCTCAGACATCCAGTTCGGGGTTCAGGGTGTCAAATCATCGAATGACATAATGCGTTCCACCTGAAAAGGCTGCTGGAACGCAAAGGAATAGAATAAGGGTATATAAGCTATTTATACAATAATACACTGGGGCCTATTCACAAAGCATGTATTTTGGTTCTTTGCTTTTAATTATTTCTGCTATTTATTTTGTATTTTGATTTTGAATTATGGGATTTTTTGTTGTGTTTTCAATAGTTTATTTCTGTAATTTTTTTGGTGTTTGCTTTTTAATTGTGGTTTATTTTTGGCCTTTTGCTTTTTATTAATGGTGCTTATTTGTAGTTTTCTTTTATTTATTGATGTTTTTTTTGGTATATCAATTTTTAATTCTGGTGTTTATTTGGTATTTGCTTTATTTATTGCTGGTAATTTTGTTAATTGATTTTTTATTTGGTTATTGTTTAAATTCAATTGAATATTGTTGGTGGTTGTTTATTTTTTAGGTTGGCCATTGACTGCCATAGTGTTAAATCATGCCCATATTATATGGGCATGCTTTAATACTGTGCCAAACAATTGGAATATTGACATTTGTAATGTGTTTATTTTTCTATGGAATGTGTTTTATTTTGGGCCTGTTTATTTATTTTTTAGCTTCCCCATTTATTCTATAGTGGCAAAGTACAGTATGCCCATATTATAAGGGCATACTTTAACACTGTGCCAAACAATGGGTAGCAGGAGTGGTATCCCTGGGTAGGGTTGGTGGGTAGCGGGTGATGTTGGGTTAACCCCTTAATTACTATATCGGTTACTAACCGCTAAGGTGATTAGGGGGTTAGGGGCCATAAGAGTAATTTTTATTGTATTGTTGATGTCCACGGAGGATGAGGACGGCCTTCATCCTGGCAGGGGTAAGTGCCAGTTTCATTTACTTATTCTGCTGATTTATGTTTAATTTTACATAGCAAATGCACTATTATTCATATCCGAAAAATAGTAATTTTGTCCATTACTCTACTGTATGTGTTCTTTGTAGGGGGGTGTATCTATAGTAATGTATTGCACTTTTTTACCAGCACAGGATTGATTCCGCAGGCCAGCGGATACCCTCAGAAACCCATGGGGACCACCTGAGGACCCCCAGACTTCTGTGAGGCCCTCGGACACCCACGGGGACTTTTTTTGTCTCTGACAGTTTAGGGGCATAAAAAGCCATTATAGCGCAATACTGCACGGTTATCACTGCTTTGTGAGTAACAGAAGGCCCTCACACTATAAAGGCATTTATTGTCCATTAAACCACTTATCACTACTTTGTGAATAGGCCCTGTGGCAGGGCGGCCTGTAGGCGAGGTCAGAAAATAGTCCACACGTACTTTCAGGTTAAAGCAAATGTTAAGTGGTTTTATTTCTCCACAGCAGAACTAAACATTTGGGCACACTGTCCCTTTAAGGCAATACAAAACCCATAGGAAACATTGCAGCAAAATAATACCTACTCCACATTGGGAAAACTTACTAACAATCCAAGCCCTATCTATCAGGCTGGCTGGCTATATACAGTTCCCAACCTTTAAACATACAAAACAACAGTCAGGAAACAATATAACAGTTCTTACTCTGTTTTAGAGAGAGAGAGAGAGGGTTGGAAGTCCATCTGGCTAGCAGCTTGCATAGGACAGCTCTGCAGTCTGAGACAGCCACCTTCCACAAGCATTAACTTCATTATCAAGGGTGGCTGTTAGCTGTCTCCGCTTACTTCCTGATAGCCCAACCATTCTTCCTGGGTTAACCCTCTGAGTGCTGCATGAAGGACTCAGATGCATGTTTTTCAGGCATAACTATCAGTACCTGACTTCACCCTGTCACAGGCACCATAGACTCAAACTACAAAATACATCTACATTATCCTGCAATAATATTATTTCTTTAATATTATTATCTCCTCCCCTCTTCAATGTCAGTACATAATCTGTTACTTTAAACCTAAGCTGGTTTACATTGTCTCATCTAAAAAAAATGTTTTTGTTTCGCTGAGCGATGCGTTACAACGTGGGATATAGTGAAACGCACAGAGCTGGTAAAATAGTGATTAACATCGGGGAAACTTAGTTTGAACAGGAAATAGGGCGAAATACCTTATTTGGCACCAGAAACGAGTACTAACAGCTCGAGACGGGGGTATATAAGCTACATCTAACCTGAAGAAAGCCTGTGTGCAGCCTGAAACATTTTATTTCATGCATGTTCCTGAGAAGTAAAAATGGTGATTTGAACTAAGAATTGACTCGTCGGTAATCCTGTGAGAAGGAATCTACAGACCACAAGTCCTATTGAGTGGTGCAGAGTCCCGGGCAACATGCGGGTTATTTATTTTCTCTGGCTCTGTACCTCTCTACAGCCGACCAGATCTTCATCCCATCATCTCTGTAAAAGTAATGTGGAATGGACTCTACTCCTCTGGCCTGGATGTCATCAGGGAGACACAGGGAGCCGTAGTCCAAACGTTCCATGCCTTTTTTCAGAAGAACAGGGACTCCCCCATTTCCGGTGACAACTGCCTGAAAGAAACACACACAAAGGAAATTGGGTCAATCATTTATAGCAGAATAATATTATCTTGCTGAAAAGTAAGTCTATATAGATACAGTATGTAGTGTACGTTCTTTTAAACCCTCGGAATGTTCCTGATCTACATTCCATGTTTAGCCTTGTTATTACAAAGGGATTCTTCAACAAATGACCCCAGTATCTCTAATTAATATATACGCTCCTAACGAAAAACAAATATCTTTTCTGACGAAAGTGTTAGAATCGTCGGAAAAACAATCCCTCTCTTCCCTAATAATTGCTCCCCGGATCAGGATACATCCTCCACCCCAGGTTTCAAACATTCCACCCAAGTTCAAAAAACGTCCCAAAAATGTAAAGACCTGATAAAGGACTTTTCTCTGGTGGATATCTGGAGGGCACTGCACCAGGGTCAGCGGGACTATACTTTTTTCTCAACACCACACCAGACCTACTCAAGGATTGATTATTTTTTTGGGTACCAAAAATATTCTTCAGGCATCTTCCCAGTCGAACATAGGCCCAGGAACCTGGTCAGACCATGCCCTTATCGATTTGACTCTCTCTCTACCATTTGTAAAAAAACAATTCGTATAAATGAAAATTAAATGATTCTCTATTGAAGCTCCCAATTAAGCACAATTAAGCAAAATTATCTGACTACTTTTCAATAAATAAGGGCTCAGTTTCAGATCCCGCAATGTTGTGGGAAGCCCACAAAGCATCAATTAGAGGGGATTTCATATCCATAGCCTATTAAAGGAAAAAAACATGCTAAAACAATACCACGTTATCATGGACAAAATTATTAAATTAGAACAACAACATAAAAACAATCCCTCAGAAAACTTTATAAAAGTTAGAAAAAAAAAAGAATGGAGCTCAAACATCTCCAACTTGAAGAGGTAGAGAGAGCATTGAGGTGGACTGATCAACGCTACTACGATAAGGGCAATAAAGCTGACAGGTTGCTAGCCAGAAAATGAAGAGGTCTCAGAGTTAAATCCCAGATCTCGTCAATAAGATCTAAATCTGGACAAATCCTTTACGATGAAAACAAAAATATTCACACATTTTTATTCCAAACTTAATAACTTAAACTCCCCAAAAGAAAGCAAAAAAAATGCTGAGGCAATCTCGCAATATTTAAAACAATGTAACCTCCCCTTACTCTCCGAGGAGGATTTACAGTCCCTGAATAAGAAAATATCTCAGGAAGAGCTACAGTAGCAGAAGCGAAGAGCTAGCAGAAGCGAAGAGCTAGCAGAAGCGATTACATCTTTAAAGGTTGCTAAGAGTCCGGGCCCAGATGGTTTTACCAACTTATATTACAAGAAATTTCAGGTGATCCTGTCCCCGTATGTTTTGGAAACTTTCAACTACTTTATGGGGGGTGATCCGATACCAATTTCAATGTCTATGGCTAACATAACAGGGCAGGCATGAGGGCAGGCATGAATGCGGGTTCAAGTCCGGAGGCCCCCCACTTTCTGTACAAACAAAGGGGGAGGCGCAGGGGAACGCTGAAATTTGGGGGTCACGTCAGGCGAAACGCGTAGAGTGGGACCGCCCAGACTACCAGTGAGAGGGGAGAGACGTGCTGCCGATTGACTGCACACAACGGAAGCCAAACCGGAAGTGACGCACCATCCGGGAGACCGCGACGGAGCTGAGCCATTGCAGGCTGTCGGGAGACAAACAGCTACACGTGGAGTCTCCACTGCGAATTGCGGACATTTAACGGAGGCGGTGCGGTGAGCCACGGCATTGGGTGCTCTCTCCTGTTTTACACATTAGTGTGATATGCTGATTTTAACTTGTTATATTGTAAGTGCGCATTTTTGAGTTTATACATAAACATATACCTTTTATTATATTGATCTGCGCTATGGGTATATTTATTTTTCTTATCGGTTGTCCTTGCCCTCGTCCATCCGAATTCCGTCAGTCTTTCATGTTTTGCTACTCAAGCCAGTGATCCAGAACACACACTCGGTTCCAGTTGTACCCACCACCTCCGTTATGGGACAGGGGCAACCCGAATACGAGATTCAATCCATCCTGGATTCCACATTCTCCAGAGGCTTGTTGTACTACCTGTTTCACAGGAAGGGTTTTGGTCCAGAAGAGAGGTCTTGGGTTCCTAGTCATCGGGTTCATGCTGCAAGGATGATCAGGAGAATCCACTTGAAATTCCCAGAAAAGCCTTCATGGAGTCGCCCGGAGGTCGCTCCTAGAGGGGGGGGGGGGGGGGGTCACAGTAAGCCAGGTCTTACCAACAAATTAATATCAGGATTCGGGACTTTTAATGTATTCTGGACTCTATATGTATTTCCTTTTAAGACAAACACACAATACTTCACAATTACAGTTAATATACACTTACTGGGATGGGGAAACAAAATAAAATGTCCACTGAATGAAACAAAGTCTCTGGACACCCTTGCACGCATGCAAATGGGTGTGCGATTTGAGCCATGCAACAGTCCTGGGCTAGGGGTGCAACTTGCCACCCCTATATCTCCGCCGATAGGAATTATTTCGAAAAGTCCTTACAGGATTAGTTTGTGAATCCTTAGCTCAAATGAATTCTGGAAGAGGGCACAATCCTTGGTTTCGATGTAATTAACCCCTCACACTCCGCATCCGCTGACGCTGGAACTAGGATATTTCTTGGTTGAATCTCAGATGAATCTCACTGGGACTGGGCTGCAGGCATCTTTATAGGGTAAAGGATCCTATGCCTAACATATACAGCCTATCCCCCCATGGGAATAACTTTTCCCACCTATCCCAGACTTGCCAGTAGCTCACAAAAAGGGCAGAAGTTGCTTCCCGGTTTGCACAGAGCATGTGCCAACTTGACACCTAAGCTGTTTAGCAGACCGGGACCAACCTCTTACCAGGCGACAGTAATTCTGGGGTTTGGCTACTGCCACAACATCTAATAGGGCCGCTCTGCCCTCATACTCTTCTAAGTCTTCCTCCAGCTGACTCTTGGAAGGACCGTCTGTCGTTAAGCCATATCCCGTACATCTCTCCACGACTTGCTCTCGGTTCCAGGAACGGAACCGTCCTGAGCGTTGACTCATGATGCCCCCGGTGTATGGGTCAAAAGACCAGTAAATTAACTTGTACTTCTTTGGTAGTGTGTGTAAGTTGCCACTTGTCTGAGGAGCTTGCAAGCTGCGAGGTCCTCACTACATTACAGAGCCCCACAGGAAACTGCAATATAGGCTCAATCAGTATCCCACAAGCTGCCACCAGTAAATACAAGCCTGTCACGATGGACAGAACTTATCAACAATTTTATATTTTGGGGCACGAGATTGAGCACACAAGTTGAGCAAAATAAACTGACATTTATTTCCTTAATAGACAGACACACGACAACCTTAGAATATACTTGACAAAACACTTACTGTGGGAGAGAACGGGATAGAATGTCCAGAAGTAAAACAAAGCGCCGGAATATTGTCTTTTAAAATGCAGTCATGTTTGCAGGGGCGCACCATGCCAGCCCAATAAGTCCGTGAATATGGCAAAGTTCGTTCTGGTCCGTTGGGGTTCGTTAGATATCCCCCAGCACTAACGAAATCCTGAAGCAGAGTCTGTCCTTGGTTCCGTTGTAATTAACTCGTTGCATTTAGGAATCGTTGCTGCTGCTCTCAGTCGCTTGTAGAAGCAAAGTGGAAATTCGTTCACATTGTAGAACAAAGACGAAAGACGAAGGGCATGTATTTAGGGTCTGAGATCATATCTTCAACATACCCACCCAATCCCTCTCTGGGGAATATTCCCATTCACCAATCCCCAACTGGCCCACAGTTTGCAGCGTGGGCACTATAGGGATTTCCGGTTAATACAGCGCCTGTGCGACATTGACACCTTGGCTGCTTAGCATATGTGTACTCCCCCTTTTTACCTGGTGTCTCCCAGGCGTGGGGTTGCCCGTAAGGTGTGAACTAGCCCAGGATCTCTCATTCAGCAACCATCCAGTCTATTTCACACTTGCGGCTCTGGGGGCTTTCAACGGCAACCCTTCCCTAGACCTATAGGCGTCGCCTCAATGGGGGTCTATGAAGTTTGAGAAGGAAGTGCCCCCAGCTCATGTATGTAAAAGCATTTAGTCACTAGTTGCATATCAAAGGCAAACAGAAAAAATTTACCCTGCCTGTCCTTTTGAAACTGCAACCAAAAATACACTTTATTAAAAATACATGTTTTACTTATCCCAAAGTTATAATTTTAATATGTGTGTGCTTGGGGTATTACTCTGGGGCTGCATACCAAATTTCAGGGTGCTAACCCTTTCTGTTCCCGAGTTAGAGCTTCTCCTTGGACTGGCAATGCTGGGCTATGGGCTTCTCATGTCAATTGACTTCTGGTTAACCGAGTTCCCATGTCATTGACCGAGTTCCCACGTCATTGACCGAGTTCCCACGTCATTGACCGAGTTCCCACGTCATTGACCGAGTTCCCACGTCATTGACCGAGTTCCCACGCCAATTGCCGGCTGCCTTGCAAGTTACGCTGCTAACCGGGACGGAGATACATTGTATCCGATAACCACTTCAGACTGAAAACCGCAAGCCTTTGATTCAATTGACTCTGCGGTTACGGCTTCCAGTCTCAGTAATGGATACCTATACCTTGCAATGGAACAAAGAGACCGCGCCACGCGTATCCAATTAACTTGCGGTTTGGAGCTCTCAGCGGCTTCTTGTGTCCAAAACCAGTAATGCCGGTATACCATGTAATACACTACTGCAGGCCTAAACAAACCTGCAAAATGGGGATAACAAGGGACAGAGGGAAAAATAGTACATGTATGGTGCATATAAAATTATCCCCTTCATCCCCAATGTCAAATAGGGGTAACCAGTCGAGCACACTGCCTTTATTAATGCGCTGATTACCCTCATTTCCGTTACAGCTACCAAGTGTGAAGCGCCCATACTTCACACCGATATCGGATACTTACACATATTCCGGCCCCCTAACACCTAGGGTCTCTGAGGCTTTTCAACTCCGGACGTCGCTAGACACAGTGCCACCTTTTGCTTCAAAACCATTTAACATGGTCCCCTGTAAGCTTTTGCTTGCTGCATTTCATAGCTTTAAGCATAGCCTGGGTTAATATGCATAGCCAGCAAACCTACCCACAGACAACTGTTTCAACCTTAATGGGTCTCATCATTTCCCAGAATCCCTTGCTGCAGTGGAAACACTGTGTGCTGGGTGATAATGATGAAAGGCGGGGATGCAGACCTGTCTAAGACATGCAAATGAGCAAACAGTAATATTTCAGGTGTAAAGACAAAGGGACAGGATTAGCTGGAAGGATGAGATTTTCCCAGAGTTCTGCATTCACAGAGAGGAACATCTCACTGAAGTGAATGATGGGCGGATGGAACATTGTCTCACCTGATCAAAGAGCCCACCAGGACCGATGAGGTTTCCTCTGGCAAGAACGTTTATTTCCAGCGTGTAGCGAATGTGTGGGATCAGGAGCTGGAAGTGAGGGAAGTATATGAGCCTGAGAGACAAATACATGACTACTTGAATACCTGGTAATAATAATAATAATAATAATAATAATGTGTTGTCATATCGTGCTGACAGTGTCTGCAGCTCTGTACATAGAATTTTTCAGGTACAGTGAGAATTAAAAGTATCTGCAGCGCACAAATGTGTATTGTGAAAGCATTAAAGTGTATACCTATTGATAGCACCCAAACCTAGTGATAGCACCCACACCTAGTGACAGCACCCACACCCAGTGACAGCACCCAAACCTAGTGATAGCACCCAAACATAGTGATAGAACCCAAACCTAGTGATAACACCCAAACCTAGTGATAGCACCCACACCTAGTGACAGCACCCACACCCAGTGACAGCACCCAAACCTAGTGATAGCACCCAAACCTAGTGATAACACCCAAACCTAGTGATAGCACCCAAACCTAGTGATAGCACCCAAACCTAGTGATAGCACCCAAACCTAGTGATAGCACCCAAACCTAGTGATAGCACCCAAATCTAGTGACAGCACCCACACCCAGTGACAGCACCCAAACCTAGTGATAGCACCCAAACCTAGTGATAGCACCCAAACCTAGCGATAGCACCCAAACCTAGTGATAGCACCCAAACCTAGTGATAGCACCCAAACCTAGTGATAGCACCCAAACAATTTGTGCAGAAAAAACATTTATATGAGTGAATAAAAAGTGTAGCTTTAACACTCAAGTTAAAACAAACAAGTAAAAAAAAGTGACCGTGAACCAGAATCAATCAATGTTACAATAACCTCCCTGTGGGTAACTGAGAGTCTGCTGCTATTCCAATAAGTGCAGAAAAAATCCTCCTTGGGTGCACAGATAGTGGGGTGCACTGCGCACCAACAAGTGCTAACGATGCGTTACAAATGGAGGAAAGGAAGTCGATACTGGATCTCTATATAAAAAGACTATTTATTGAATGTTTGGCAACATTGAAGCTAAAACAAAAATCTTGAAAGGAACCTCTGACGCGTTTTGTGCAATCCGTGCACTTTGTCAAAGAGTAGTGTTCCGCTCGAGGCACCGATACCTTATGGGAGCCATCAACCGGAAGAGCCATCCTCCAATCACACCAATGTCCCTCCCCCATGGAACAAGTACCAATGATGAGGTATGCTGACTGAGTGACAGCTTGACCGATATCGGTCAACCAATAGCATCACGGCACCATAGAAAACATACAAGACAGTCAATAAAGACATCAATAATCTCAATAATAAGAAAAAACATGACAGAAATTATTTACAAAAAAAAATCAGGCACAAACAAATTCAATGGTATACTAATGAACCACAATATAACTGCGAATTTCTCAAAGGCAGCAACCCAAAGTCGCAGTTACGTGACGAAACGCGTCAGGGAGCGGCATTACATCACAACGCATGCGCATGATGGGCCACATCGAGCGCAGATCAACATTGCGGCCAGCTGCTGTAAAAGACACCATTCTACCTCCACAAACTTGGTTTTGCCTCACGGAAGGAGCCTCTGGAGTCTTGCATCTGATACTATCTGTCTGCAGTGTCAAGTGAGATTGGGACTGCTGAAGTTGCATGCTGACTGACCAGATTGGCGGTGATTTTATCACACATTGCCTTTTATTCACCTACCATTGTGAGTGAATTTTCACCCCTACTCCCCATCCCCCCTTCCTCTTTTCCAATAAATGTACAATTGTACGCTATGGGGCATGCGCTCTCTCTTCTCTTTTTCCCATAGGTAATTCTTGGATGTGGTACACCCTATTTGAGAGCTGCCGGAGACCCCCACACCAGAATTCATTGTTTACTACTGATGGACTTCATTTGAAAAAGGACTGGTTTACCACTTCTTTCCATTTTTTCACGGTTTATTATATACTGATGTGATATATTATTTATTCACGTATTGAGCACATAGGATATTAATAATATATTATTATAAAAAATCCATTTAGGTTATTATCACTTTATATATCCTTTGTATATATTATATATATTATATATAATAGACAGGGCAGCTGGCACTCCAAATACCAAGAATATGTACGGTGCATATCCTTTACCAATAGACAGAAAAAAAGCAAACCACCCCAGCAGGAGCGGACACAGGACAGCACCTTTGAGTGCTGTCCTGTGTCCGCTCCTGCTGGGGTGGATTGCATTTATATCTATATATATATATATATATATATAGTGCAGAATAAATGAGTTCTTCAGTATTAGGTGATACCTTTTTTATTGAACTAACAATTTATGTCATAGGACAAGCTTTCGAGAGTTATCCTCTCTTCTTCAGGTCTAGCAATACTGATATACTGAATACTATCACAACTGGACTAAAACGGCTATTTTCTGCTTTATATATATATATATATATATATATATATATATATATATATATATATATATATAATAAAAAGAAAGAAAACACAGGCGCAAATAAATGGTATACTACTAAAATATAAAATTGATTAGACTGGGGACATAATGACCATGGATTAAAGTCACTGAAAAGAAAAAAGAGAAAGCAAAATATGGTGAAAGTATGTTTGTATTTAGAAACTGCGCAACAGTAGAGAGCTACT
This sequence comes from Ascaphus truei, assembly GCF_040206685.1. NCBI lineage: Eukaryota > Metazoa > Chordata > Amphibia > Anura > Ascaphidae > Ascaphus > Ascaphus truei. The sequence continues at coordinate 941,150 of NC_134485.1, read as the reverse complement.
TACAAAGTAGCAGATAATTATATATCTATCATATCTATATATAAGCAGATAGCATATAGGATATTACAATCCTCTCCTTCCAGCTGCTCGGCGGTCTGCCCTGGCTTCACGTGGGACGCTGGATCTCCGTGTGTTGGTATGCGTCTGTCTACCACTGCCTGTGGGTTCCTCCCGACCAGCTCTTAGTCCCGCGAGATCGTGAATGTGACGTCACGTTTTGGAAAGTCCGTCGGGGCAAAGTTACGGGGGAAAATGCCAATACAAATAATCTTTGATATCAACTACTGACAGTTCAGAGAGAAGGGAAGGCTAAATAAATCTTCTCAAGACCTCCACCTACGCGTTTCGTCTTAATGAAAAGACTTCGTCCGGGGAATGGAAAAATGTAAAAAGAGGTGGTTTGGCACACAAGAACTCTTTATAAATCAGATATCACCTGCAGGTGTCCACGGACCATAAGGGACAGTCCTGCAACGTCCCCAGGGGTACACATGAAATAGAGAAGGTCCAGGCACTCGGTCTTCAGTATAACAGGTTTAATTCAGCAAAGAAATAATTAGACCAAGTACCTGGACCTTCTCTATTTCATGGATTATGGAAAACCCAGCTTGCAACCAAGCTTGGTGCCTCGGTGTCTGCCCGGAGTCCGTTCTTGAAAGACTCAGGGATGCCAAGTTGTTAGAACAGGAGGGGCACTGCAGTTGTACTTGAGTACCCGCATCCTTGACTAACACAAGGCGATCCAGCAACCATCTGCCAAAATCCAGACTCTGTGCATCCTAAGCAGCGGGTGGGCTCAGTATGCAAAGAGGCAGAGGTGCCAGGTTTGCCCATGCCCTTTGCTACCTGAGAAAAGGTGCCCGCCCGGCTTTACAGTACCGGCAAACCAGTGATTGGCTGGCAGGAGAATTCCCACGCTCTGATAGGCTGTTCAGGTTTGGCATGAAAGCTTAAGAGAGCATGCAGCCAATGGGGAGTGCAGATTCCAAGCGCCAAACCAACACCAGCGAATGCAAAGATGCTCAGAACTGAATAGACGTGAGCCGGCTTCAAGGATTTTTAAGGCATAAAAGTTTCTATGTCCCGCTTTTTAGAACGTAGTGGTCGCGTCTGGCATTGAATGCCCAAAACAGTTCCAGGACTTTTGTGAGTAACTACCGGTTATTGGAAAGTGCTCTAAAAAGATCATCTGAAGGAATTTCATTCTGGAAATGGATTTATTTGTTAGCCCAATCGCCAGTAAGTGTGTTAAACTTGAATTGTGTAACATTGTGTGTTCATCTTTTTCGAGAAATAAATTGCCATTTATTTTACCATCTTGTTTTGCTCAATCACATGATCCCGGTTATAAAAAGGTTTTGTAGAACCTGGTCTTCCGTGACAGGCTTCTAAAACTGGTGGCAGCGGCGGGACAGATTGAGCCAATGTTATATACACTGCGGGGCTTATAACATAGCGTGAAACTTGAAGATTGCGTGCTCCCAAACCAAGCGGTGAGCTACACACGTTACACAAGGCAAGGAAAGCACAATTTCTCTTTCCCCTTAGCTTAGTGCCGGCGGTGAACATGGACATGCAATCAGGTCGATACCAGTCATGGGACTTGTAACAGGGGACTGATCCCTGTTCAAAAATGTGCCTCTAATCCAGCTGTGTGGTGGTTAACTGCTGGTAGACAATTAACCAACACCACCTGGCTGATTACAGGTGTCAGAAAAAGCCTGCCTCTGAGACAGGAAGGGAGATTCTTCCTGAGCTCACACGTGAGCTGAGCTGACCCAGGAAGCAGAAAGGAGCAGAGAATTCCTTAGTCTCAGACGTGACGTGGGGCTGAACCAAGGAAAGACTGCACACAGAGATGTCTTAAGCTGCCAAAAGAGACTGCACGCTGCCAGCAAGACACAGGGGACAATACTTCTAAACCTGGATCATGATATTGTCTTATCGCACAATAGTGTGGACACCAAGAGAACAAAGAAGCCTTCCCCTACAACTACAAGAGACAGATAAGACATTTCTTATGACTGTTATCTATGTCTATATATTTATCAGCCCCACGTCACGTCTGAGACTAAGGAATTCTCTGCTCCTTTCTGCTTCCTGGGTCAGCTCAGCTCACGTGTGAGCTCAGGAAGAATCTCCCTTCCTGTCTCAGAGGCAGGCTTTGTCTGACACCTGTAATCAGCCAGGTGGTGTTGGTTAATTGTCTACCAGCAGTTAACCACCACACAGCTAGATTAGAGGCACATTTTTGAACAGGGATCAGTCCCCTGTTACAAGTCCCATGACTGGTATCGACCTGATTGCATGTCCATGTTCACCGCCGGCACTAAGCTAAGGGGAAAGAGAAATTGTGCTTTCCTTGCCTTGTGTAACGTGTGTAGCTCACCGCTTGGTTTGGGAGCTCGCAATCTTCAAGTTTCACGCTATGTTATAAGCCCCGCAGTGTATATAACATTGGCTCAATCTGTCCCGCCGCTATATATATATATATATATATATATATGGGGAAAAAGCACAGACAGCGCCCTTAACAACACACACCAAAATTGCTGCAACTCTAACCCCACCCAGCAAAATGAAACACCCAGCACAGATGTCTATAAAATATAATAAAATTGATTAAAAGTGGTCAGGAACAAGTGGATGTACATAACATGAATATATTATGAATGTCTAGAAAATGCAAAATGCATAAAATTAATGAAAAAAATAAAAAATTGAAAAAAAAGAAAAAGTGTGTTTTGGACTAAAAAAAATAGTGTAATTAAATGGAAAAGTATGTGAAAAATAAAAAAGACAAAAAATCGTGTTAAAATTGTGTCAAAGGAAAAACCATATGGCAATAAAACACAATACTTTAATGTCCATGAATGTCCTTTTAAAAGAATTTGTATGGTCCGGGCTGCTTAATTCTTGGGCTCACCAACCTCCCAACGATACCTATCAGAAAAAAAGAAAGAGAAAAAGCGCCCGATCCATGTGTAAAATCAGATAAAAAAGGTTTTAATTTGCCATGAACAGACGATTGCCAACTCACACTTTGTCAAAAAAAATTAGCATTTTATAGGACCAGCCCATGCACCAGACCGACGTCCAAATTCCACAGTTGTTCTCCGTCTGCATACGATTGCTGCTTCTGTGAATCAGCTCTGCTGTTGCCGGTATCACCATTAGAACCTCTCTCCGTCACCCGGATGGGATTCCTGGTCTGCACGGCTGCACTCGAAATATCACCAGTCACAGAGCAGGAAACTCCTGCACTGGCGTCTTGACTTTGGCGTCTGGGCTGCTCGACCATCGTAGTTCCTGTACCACGTGACCCTACGCGTTTCATCCGTCTCAGTGGATTTCATCAGGGGATGAATTCCAATTGAAATGACTGGCTATTTAAACTGTTCTTGTCCAATGGAGCAAACGAATCAAAAGCAGTTCAAATCAATTGGATATAATTAGATCATCTGTGCTAGATGTTTGTCGATTGAATAGAACATTTAAAAAGGACATGATTCATGATATAAAGTGAGAATGTATAAGTGAATACATCAATGAAAACAAAAAATGGCCAAATACTCAATTACAAATTACACATAGTTAAAAGAACCATAATGATGAATGTAAATAGGTTCCTTTCAAAATATAACAACAAATTGAACATATAATAAACAATGAAAAATAAATATTGAAAAAGAATAAAAAATACAAAAAAATAATGCAAAAAAATAAAAATGCAAAATAAAAAATACAAATTGCAACCAATATCGTAATAATGGCTATTTGTGAATGGTTATATCTAACTATACTATTCTAAAACATTATAAATAAAATATTGATATCAATAGATTACTTTTTTATGACCATAACAAGTGCAAACATAATAATAATAATAAATGTCATAAATCTCACAAATATAAATTTATCTAAATAAATACATATTTAAGCTTGAAATAATTGTCACATAGTGTTCATGTTGTACATGATACATATGATGATAGATGGAAGAGATGAAACTATGATGATTGGGAATCTATATAATCTATATAATTTAGACCATTTGATACTACCATCCTTTATTGTACTTGAAAATATACAATTCATCAAATTTTGATGATCTTCATATATGTATCATTTTCATCTATCTTTACTATCATGTATTAACAATTTTTCCAAAAATTTTTTTTGATCTATTCTAGAGGTGATCAGTACAAATTTATAGAGTTTATAGTTTACAAAGGACTAACCTTATTGAGCTCTTTTTGAGGATTTTTTCACCATTTAGTATCAAATTGTCTAAATTATATAGATTCCCAATCATCATAGTTTCATCATGAGGAGCTAAAGGACACGCTGCATGTCACCAGAGCATCATTGGAGGCGGAGCTTCGATGTCTGTATGAGAGGGAGCGGGAGAAGGCCCAGAAACTGGAGCAAGAGCTGGAGAGACAGAGAGTCTGTTCCATCCCCTTGAGTCAGTACACCAAGGAGAAAACTAATGCAGCAGCAACCTTGACGACAAAAATTACAGAGCTCCAAAATATTAAGGAGACACTAATACAAACTCAGAGAAAGCAAAGTGCGCAGATAAATTCCCTGAGAAGAGACTTGCAAGACACACTCAAAAAACAGGGATCTCTCGCGGATGAGATTACAGTACTACAAAGACAAGTATTGACCCTGACCAAGCATCAGTATCCCACAGCCACAAAAACCCAAAGAAAAAAGGGGTACAGTGAGAGCTGGGAACACCGCTCACCTAAAAAACAAGGTTGCAAAGTCTAAACCACCTAAGCAAGCACTAGCAAAACCTTCAGCGGCCCAACAGGCAACACAAAAAGGTATACATGCCGAATCAAAACCAGAAAAATCCTTAGCTGGTGAAGCTGAGAAGATAGGACGTTCTCTGGAAAGGGAGGTGGAAGTGCAACTCAACCCCAAAGAAGCTGAACTGGCGACTCCGTTGAGTGGAGGAAGTGCAGAAAGACAGCTTCAAGGGCGGAAAACTGAAAGGGCTAGTCCTAACTGCTCTACAACTGTCGCCATACAGTTTAGCTTCAAAAGGAAGAGCAGGAAGAGCGCCCGATGCAAGGGAAATCTCATGACCACGCATTCAGAAAGAAGACAATACTTGGGAAAAGTCTTGCTCGAGTGACTGAGGAGTGCTGAGCTCAAGCACCTTCGGGAGGAGACACAAATAAACTGGAGAAAGGGCTGCAATCCCAGCGGGACTGAGGGTTCTCTTCCTCCATCCACCCTCATTTAAGTCACAGAAAGATCTCGAATGAGAATGGAAGGATTGGCTTTGGCCATGGCAAGCCAGAGCTTCCCACAAACAGGGGAGGTATGTAACAGGGTACTTGATATACAAAGAACAGTGATATACAAAGAACAGTTTTTGTGGCAGTATCCTGCAGACGTGTGAGAATGGATCATTGCACGCAAGCCAAAGATCTACATAGACGCAGCAAAGCTGGCTGATGAGTTTGTCAACAGTCGGGTGGTGTTGTGAAAGAAAGGGGCTACCCAGGACACAGCCACTTAAGGCAAGGGAGCCAAAAGCACCCCTCAGCGGAAGAGTAAACCTGCAGCAGCGGACAGCGCAGCCAAAACTGCAGAATTACAACATGAAAGGAGGTGCTACCAGTGCAACAAGACTAGGCACATCAAGCCAGACTGCCCAGACCGTCCGAGGTCCAGTGGACCCCATAAGGGGCAATGCTCTTTAGCTGCGAGGCGGTCACCCGTGTGCGACAGGAACACCCAGAGGAGCCAAGTACAGCCATCGGACAAGCACTGCAGGGAACCTCCATGGAGAGATCTGCACTTGTCACCCAGGAACCAGCAGCGGAGATGGAGGGACATCAGATTGCACCAGTCGGGATGCAGTCCAACGATGTCCGGCAGAGGCATCTGTGACTAGTGACCATCGGAGCTCACCAAGCAGCCGGATTGCTGGACTCTGGTGCCACTGTTACCCTGGTCCGACCTGATATTCTCCGGCCAGAAGATTTGCTCCCAGCTACAAGGATGCAAGTGATCATGCCAGACGGAGGATAGGAGCATGGAAGGTGGGGATATTGCCTGGATTAGATGCTGAGGTTCTCCTTGGCAATGACTTGGGGCATGTAACATGCATTTTTACATTTTTACGCATTTTTACGGCGGAGCTGGCTCCTGTTGCAGCGATTACCAGGAGTCAGTCATCAGGAGTTGCACCTAAAGATTCCACTGTCCCCCTGCATTTGGGACCAACAGTTCCACCGGTCTCTGAAGAGGCCACGCAGGTAAGCCAGACTGGGTCGCGACAATTCACTGAATTACATTCAGCTTTACCTGTTCCCTGTTTCCCTGAATTAGAGACTAAGGAGGGGTAGCCAGAATTAGGGACACAGTTTAGGGATGCAGTGAAGTCTGATCCCAGCTTGGAGGGCATGAGGCTCTGGGCGTCCGATTCTAACTCAGACAGTGGGTCAGAACGGTTCTTATGGCACAGCGTGCTCTTATATAGAGAGCAGATGGCTATGGGTCTAGATAGGGTCTGGACCATTAGGCGACAGTTAGTGGTACCAAAGGAGTATAGGCACTAGTTGTTACAGGTAGCCCACTCAATTCCACTAGCTGGGAATCAGGGGGTCACTCGGACGAGAGACCGGCTGGTGCAGTGTTACTACTGGCCGGGGGCAGTGGCAGATTTCTGCCGCTCCTTTGATGCCTGTGATGCCTGACAGTGAGTAGGTAAGGCGGGTGATCAGGTGAGGGCACCCCTGAACCCATTACCGGTAATTGGGGAACATTTCCAGAGTGTAGCTATGGATATATTGGGTCCTCTCATGATTCCCAGTTGGTCGGACAAGCGTTACATTCTCACGGTGGTGGATTTTGCAACCCGGTACCCTGAGGCTGTAACACTTTCCACCATCGATGCTAGGGCAGTAGCAAAGCATTGTTGATTTTTACTAGAGTAGGTTTCCCTAGTGAGATTCTAACCGATCAAGGGTCACAATTCATGAGTGAACGGTTACAGTGACTCTGGGAGGCGTGCGGGGTGATGCACCAGCACACGACCCCTTATCACCCCCAAACGAATGGATTCTGTGAGAGGTTCAATGGTACCCTGAAGCAGATGCTGCAAGATTTTATAGAGGCTGAAGGGAAGGACTGGGAGATTCACCTGCAGCACTTTCTGTTTGCATACCGAGAGGTACCGCAAGAATCTACCGGGTTCTCTCCCTTTGAACTGCTTGGTACGGAGACCTCTGGACCTATTCCATGAGGGATGGGAAGGGGAGACTACTAATACTGATGCTTCTGTGCTTCAGTATGTAGTAGATCTCAGAGATTGGCTAGAAATGCTAATGGGGTCGGCACAGGCTAACCGCAGCCAATCAGGTCAGCAGATTCTAAGCGCCAAGACAGCAGTGGCAAATTTGAACTGACCAAATGATGCTCTTGGAGAAATAGACACGAGCTGGCTTTAGAAATTTCAAGGCAAGAAATGTGCTAAGTCCCACTTTTCGGGGCCAAGTTCTCAGAATAGAATGTAGCGGTCGCGGCTGGAACTACACGCCGAAAGGATTACCAGGACGTTTGGTGCTATCTCCCGGCCAAGGGGTTCTGGCATCTCCGGAGCAGATACAGCGGTGGCGTCTGGTAACTCATGCCGAATTGTGCTCCAGGACTTTTGCGGGTAACACCCGGTAACCTAAAGACTTTGTTTTATGGACTGAGTTAGGAAAAGTTAGTTGTTTTAGCCCAGATCCCCCAGTAAGTGTGTTTCCCTCTGTGTATTGTAAACCATTGTGTGTATGTCTGTTTCAATTGAATAAATGACAATTTGTTTTACTTCTTGGTGTAAGGATCCGTCACCCGTGTCCCTTCCGGCGCGCTCCCAGCTTACCCAGACCTGTGACTGGGTGCCCTGCCTTCGCTGTCTACTGCAACGCATCTCACAGACCAGCCAAGATCAGCGTACCTTCTAGGAGCACGAGCGGCTCTCACTCGGCACTAAATGCCCCGCTGGGCCCACCTACAGGCTTCCCTCTCACGGTGATGTCACCGTCGTGCAGCACGCACCTACTATGCGCAGCACCCATGCACGCGCGCAATGTCTGTCTCGTTCCACTGCACAATAGTTTTACCTGTTTGTTCCAGCAGCCAACCACAGCCAAGCATAAAATGGAGAATGCTTACTCTTCATTGGACTGTTCTCCCTATATGTGCTCCGCCTGCCCTCTGGCACATCGGCTGAGCATAACCTTGTGAATGTGCACTGTGTTCACTACAGTCCTGCCTGCTGTCTTGCCTTGCCTGTCTTTTCCAGAGATCCTGAACCTGCTTGCTTTTGGATTCCGCACTTCTCCACTCCTGACCCGGCTTACCAACGATGATCCGCACCTCTCTGCTTTTGACCCCGGCTTACCCACGATGATCCGCTACTCTCCAATCCCGACCTCGGCTAAGTACCTGCAACAATCCGTACCTCTCCTGTACAGACCTCGGCAAGTATCATTGACCATCCTGACTTCTCCTACCCCAACACGGCTACCTCGACCAATCTACACTCCAGACGCGCCCATGCTGTTGTGGGTTGGTGTTATAAAATCCCCACCTTGACCTCGTGGTCACACCTTGTTTGTGGTGAGCACACCGTTACACTTGTAACAATGGTATTTGGGACCAAGGCAACATTTTTAAAGCTTCCAGTGACTGAGCTCCAGATCAGGACCAACGCTAACACCACCCTAACTCCTGTTTCTAGTTTTATATACCTGGGCATATGGTTTGACTCCCACTTAACATTCGGGATGCACATTGATACCCTGACATCCAAAACCTATGCCAAACTAGGTGTACTTGAAAGGAAAAAACCTGGGCACTGCAGATTTCTGCTTAGAAAATGTATTCAGACAGTGATCTGACGTTTTGGCCTCAAGGGCCTTTCTCAAAGGTAAATGGCATAATGCAACGTCAGATCACTGTCTGAATACATTTTCTAAGCAGAAAACCGCAGTGCCCATGTTTTTTCCTTTCATGTATGAAAGGTACTTATAATAATTTTCTTTATTGGGGAGTGCAGCATTACCCTTCAAAAAACTATAGGTGTACTTTACAGGAACAAATCCTCCCTAAGCCTGCTGGTCAGAAAGCGTATCGCACAGCAGAAGCTGATGCCAATTATAAACTATGGAGACATAGTATATGGCTCGGCACCCTAAACCCACTTTAGTAAACTTGACACACTCTACAATTCAATATGCCGTTTTGGTCTCCAATGCAACTATAACACTGCGATATGCTCAAAGAACTAGATTGGTCATCACTCGTCTAGGCGCAAAGTTCACTTTTCCTGTCTTGCCTTCAAATACTTTCTGGGCAAGCTACCCACCTATCTGAACAAGCTCCTCACCCCTACCACATGCAGCAATTATCCTCTGAGATCAGACCCCAAAAGGCTGTTCATGGTCCCATGGCTCAACAAAGTATCCGGCCGCTCCTCCTTCTCTTACCGTGCATCGCAAAACAGGAACAGTCTACCAGAGACTCTCACATCCACCACCAGTTTAAGTTCTTTCAAAACTAAAGCTGTCTCACATTTTAATCTGGTCTGTAACAGTCACATACGCTCATAATATATATTATCGTAACTGTGCACGCAATGTCTTGTATAATGTATACCCTGTTCACTTATGTAACTGTATTTGTAACCATGTATTATTTGTCATTTAACTCTATGCCCGGGACATACTTGAAAACGAGCGGTAACGCTCAATGTATTACTTCCTGGTAAAACATTTTATAAATAAATAAAATAAATAAACACTTGGTTTTGCTCATTGATATGATCCCGGTATAAAGGTGTAAATGCCTGGTCTCTCGTTACACTGAGGAATACAGTAAATTGGTGCGTACAAAGTATTCACACTGTGTGACTGCCCTGGTCTCACCATGGGTCTGGCATGTAAATCTCTCTTACACTTTTCTGTTGATTGGTGGGTTTCATTCTCTTACCTTGTACACAGGGTGGCCCATTGGAAGATGCCTTGTGGTTGCGATGTTAAACACTTCAGCAAAGAGATGAGTGTGAAGTAGGTGAGTTACCACTTGGTGGAAGTTGAATTCGGAATTCCGCACCCAGATCTTGGCAAGTGTCCAGTCCCAGTCAGAGTCATTGGGCAGGAAAATGGGGCACTGCTCACCTGGAGTTTGACCTAACTGTAATACACAATACAGAGAGTTATGGAGCTGCTCTACAAAGACCAACAGTATTTTGGGATTCTCTGAGCTCTCGTGGGGCTGAGCTCCCCTAGGAAGGAAGAATGCAAGACCACGCTGAAACTGGGACATCTGCCCAAACCCTGGAGAAACAGATAAGTGAAACACGTTATTGCTGTGTGCAGAGACTGTATATGTTTAGCTATAATAGTACCTGTTTGGGGTGGTAACAAGCTTAGCTGTCCATCCAGTTAGCAAGGGCTGAAGCTGTATGTATAGTTAGTCTCCTAAGAGGAGTAGGTGTTTATTTTATGATTTTGTTTTGACTTAAAGGGGCGGTGGGCCTGTTAGTGAATTATTTATCCCTGTAAATAAACCCCAAATAGAGAAATACTATATTTCCTGCCTTAATCTGGGACAGAAAGAGACTGTAACGTGGTGTGAGCATCACAATACATACAGATACAATTTCCCTGCTATTGTATGTGGCTTATTGTATAGGAGATTATTGTATGGGAGATTATTGTATGGGAGATTATTGTATGTGAGATTATTGTATGTGGCTTATTGTATGGGAGATTATTGTATGGGAGATTATTGTATGTGGTTTATTGTATGGGAGATTATTGTATGTGCCTTATTGTATGGGAGATTATTGTATGGGAGATTATTGTATGGGAGATTATTGTATGGGAGATTATTGTATGGGAGATTATTGTATGGGAGATTATTGTATGTGGTTTATTGTATGGGAGATTATTGTATGTGGCTTATTGTATGGGAGATTATTGTATGGGAGATTATTGTATGTGGTTTATTGTATGGGAGATTATTGTATGGGAGATTATTGTATGGGAGATTATTGTATGGGAGATTATTGTATGGGAGATTATTGTATGGGAGATTATTGTATGTGGCTTATTGTATGGGAGATTATTGTATGGGAGATTATTGTATGGGAGATTATTGTATGGGAGATTATTGTATGGGAGATTATTGTATGGGAGATTGTTGTATGGGAGATTGTTGTATGGGAGATTGTTGTATGGGAGATTATTGTATGGGAGATTATTGTATGGGAGATTATTGTATGGGAGATTATTGTATGGGAGATTATTGTATGGGAGATTATTGTATGGGAGATTATTGTATGGTAGTGCAAGAACAAGACGAGACTATACAAAACATGCTCCTGCATATAAAAGATCTGGACAATAGAGAGAGACGCTTTAATATAAGGATCAGGGGTATACCTGAAATGGTGAAATCCCAAGAAATAGTCCCATATTTACAAAAACTATTCTCTCATATGACGGACGAAACACAGGAGCAGACCTGGAAGATGGACAGGGCACACAGAGCGCTGAGACCCAGACCTAGGCCATCAGATCCCACGAGAGACATTGTTGTTAAAATGCAAGACTTCCCGGAAAAAGAACTAATTATGCAGAAGGACAGAAGTATTAAAATATTGACTATGAAGGGGCGCAAATCCAGCTGTATAACGACCTCTCCGCGTTAACCCTACAGCACCGCAGAGAAATGAGGGATGTCACTGTGTGTCTGCAAAAAGCCAACGTGAGATATAAATGGGGATTCCCTACTAAGCTGATTGTGATACAACAAGGGAAAGCTACCGTGCTCAGATACGGAGAAAACCCCACCAATTGTTTTGAAAGACTCAACATTCCAGGACCCAAAGAAAGGGAAAGAACGCAGGACTCCGCGACGTCAGGAACACCTCGGCCCCACCCAGAGTGGAGGGGGCAACGGTGGTGGGAAGTGGTCAGCAAAGCGAATAGAAAGACCAGCGATAGCAGCGGACGGCAGCACGGAGACAGAAGACCACAGCAGGAAGAAAAAGAGACCAACGAGTGAAGACGAGTAAATAACTGAGATTTATGACTATATATCTCTTAGACCGCTCCAACAGAGCTGAGAGCTGAGTATGTGACAGTTGAAGGGGTATGAAGAAAGATGGGGGGAAAAAAGAAGTTACTTTTAATGGAAATAAGCCTGAGTAAAATGTAGGTTTCAGGGAAGGTTGATTGTTGTTTGTTAGTTTGGTTTATAAAGAGATCTATAGATCTATAGATAGATCTATAGATGTACTGTGAAGCTATAACAGACGTACTGTAGTTAATAAATTAGAGTTAAAATGTTGTTTGCTATTAAGTGTGACATTAAGGCAAAATACTATGTATATATATATAAGAAAGGGCTAAGAAACTATTGATGAGTGGCAGTTGCTCCCCCCCTCTTCCCCTCCCCCCTCCCCTCCCCCCCTCCTCCCCCGCACGCCCCCCTTCCCCCCCCATTTTGGTTACATTTTTATTTTCATTTGAATGTATTTTTATGTGTTTTTGTTTGTATTTTGTCTATAAGTCAAATGATACAGAGAGAAAGCACCCAAACTCTCAATTGGCAGATGATGTCCAAAGAAAAGATGGCAATAAGGAAGATCGAGATTGCAGTAAGAGATACATTAAGGTCGGTTAATATCCATCAACCACGAACCCAAACACCACAACAAACATGACATATAAGATAGGTATCCTGAATGTCAAGGGACTAAACTCACCTGTGAAAAGGAGACAGGCTCTAGCAGAAATAAAAAAGATGAAAAGTGATGTAATGTTCATGCAGGAGACACATTTTAAAAGAGATAAAGAACCAAAAATGATCAATAAATATATTGTACAAAACTTCTATAGCTCATCAAGAGAAGAGAAAAATGGGGTAGGAATTCTACTTAGCAACAATTTTGAGTTGCAAGACATCACCACTAAGAAGGATTTAGAAGGTAGATATATTATGATTAAAGGGCAGATAAACGGGAAGAAGATCACCTTGGCAAATGTGTATGCCCCCAATGTGGGACAAGTAAATGTCTTAGAGAAGGTGCTGTCAATAATTAATGTCTTTAGAGAAGGAGCTCTATACCTGGGCGGAGACTTTAATGTGGCGTTAAATCCGATGTTTGATACCTCAAAAGGACACACAAAAATGAGCATAAGGCAGACGCAATCTATAAATAAAATGTTGGACCAGCAGGCATTGGTCGATGCCTGGAGAGTTCTAAATCCGTCAGGAAAGGACTATACCTATTACTCACACCCACACGATAGCTACTCCAGAATTGATTATTTTTTCATAGATCAAATTAATGTGAGCTAAATAAGAAAAGTTATTATTGGCAATATCACATGGTCAAACCACGCACCAGTAATCCTAGAAATTGACTTAGAGGTAGGAATTATGCAGAAAGGTGAGTGGTCATGGAGACTGAACGAGTCTCTACTGAAAAACAGTAATGTAGTCCTAGTAATTGAGGACGCTCTTAAAAATTATTTTGCAGAAAACAATGTAGAAAATATATCTCTGGTAATATTGTGGGAGGCTCATAAAAGTGTCATAAGAGGAGTATTTATCCAACAAGCCTCTTTTAGGAAAAGAATAAGGGAAAAAGAAATGATAGAAATAAGTAAACTAATCCAAGATCTAGAAACAAAACATAAAAGGACAGCCGATAAAGAGATACTAGCAGAACTAATAACAGCCAGAGGAAAGTTTAACTTGTTAACAACCCAAAAAATAGAAAAGTCACTGGTATGGCTTAAACATAAATATTACGAGAAAGGTAATAAAATGGATAGACTACTGGCCAATCAACTAAAACAGAAACAGAGCCAATTTAATATCAGTAAAATTCGGAAGCAGGATGGTGTAGTCTCGCAGGACCCAAAAGTCATTAAGGAGGAGTTCAGGCTATTTTCCGAAAAGTTATATACAGTAATATAGAGGCGGTACAGAAAAGGAAAAGGGAGCATATAGAGGAAGATATAGAAATATTTATGAAGGATATCCAAACTAAAACAATCACACCTGAGGCAAGAGCTAAATTAGATCCTATCATAATGTGGGAGGAGATAGAAAAGGTAATAAAAGATCTGCCTAATGGGAAAAGCCCGGGACCCGATGGGTTGCCACATACCTATTATAAGACTTTTACCAACTGCTTAATAGTACATATTAAAAGTATGTTTAACACACTGAGAGAGACGGGTAATCTATCACAGTATATGTCAGAAGCCCATATAACAGTTATCCCTAAACCAGGCAAGGACAAACTAAATTGTGCAAGCTATCGCCCAATATCGCTTATAAATGTAGATGTCAATATCCTCGCCAAGATATTAGCAAATAGGCTTAACGAATATCTACCGGAATTGAAAGAGAGGGATCAAACCGGATTTATACCAAAAGGAGAAGCCAACGATAACACTAGGCGAATTATAAATATACTGAACCAGGCCAATAAAACACAGACCCCAACTATGATACTGTCCATAGATGCAGAAAAGGCCTTTGATAGGGTGCAGTGGAATTTTATGTTTAAAATGCTGGAACGTATAGGAACGGGTGACATGTTTAGACAGTATGTAAAGGCCCTATATAGTAACCCATCGGCAAAGGTCAAGGTAAATGGACAGATCTCGAACTCATTTAGCATACTAAATGGTACAAGACAGGGGTGCCCATTGTCCCCATTGATTTTTGCTCTAATAATGGAGCCGCTAGCAGAATCCATAAGAAATCACCCAGATATCACAGGAGTTCAAATAGGTGAGAAAGAACATAAGATCGCATTATACGCAGATGATATCCTACTGATAATAACTAACCCGCTGGTATCATTACCAAATATAATGAGTGTTCTAGGAAGATATAGTTTAGCATCGAATTTTAAATTAACCTAACAAAAACAGATGCTCTCAATATAAATCTGTCAGCAGAATTGGCAGACCAGGTAAAAGAAAATTTCCCCTTTGAATGGAAGAATAAAAGTATAAAATATTTGGGAACAAATACAACATCAAGAGTAGAAATGCTATTCCAGGCTAATTACACCCCACTAGCTAAAGTAATAGAAGATGATTTAAAAAGATGTAATAAAAGTATTATCTTGTGGATAGTTAGAATTAACTGTATTAAAATGAATATCCTGCCAAGGCTTATGTATCTGTTCCAGACTATCCCAGTGAAAGTCCCCAAGCAATATATTGCCATGCTTCAAAGTAAAATTAATAAATTCATTTGGGAATTAAAAAAACCAAGGACTAATATTAAAACGCTGCAAAGACATAAGTCACAAGGAGGACTCGGGCTGCCGAATATTAATAAGTATTATCTTGCGACGCAGGTGAACGCTCTTTTTGAATGGTATCATTGTACAAAGAATAAACTGTGGGTGTAAATTGAAAATAACTACTGTAAAAATATAGATACAAATAAGGTTCCTTGGCTCAGGAAGATAGATCGACCTAAAGATCTCTATGAACACCCTACTATCGGTGCAGCTTTATGAGCATGGGATGAAATATCCAAAGATGAGAGGGTCTGTACGTTCCCTTCCCCTCTCACCCCAATATGTGGGAACTCCGATTTCCCCCCAGGATTGGACTCTAGAATATTTATAAAGTGAAGCCGAGTGGGGCTATTAAGACTAAGAGACCTGATGGACATGGGAGAAATTAGAAATTTTAAATACTTTCAGGATCAGTTTGATTTCAAAGAAGGAGAAAGATGGCAAAATACGCAAATTGTCCACTATATGAACACCAAAAGAAATAAAAAAAATATGTGAAGGAGATTGAATCCTTTCGAAGCGGCGTTGGTAGTACTAGGTGCTAGAGGACATAATATATCGTATATCTATAAAACAATATTGGAAATCAAAGCTGAACCTATGCCCGGATTTGTATTAGCTTGGGAAAAGGATCCGGGTAAGGAATACTCTGCACTAGAATGGACACAAATGTGGCGTAATGCCAGCACTTCCTCGATATCGACGAATATACTGGAAAATATATATAAGATAATGTACAGGTGGTACTATACGCCACAAAAACTGAATGTATGCTATCCAGGAACGTCTGACAAATGCTGGAGAGAGTGTGGGGAGGTGGGTACAATGCTACATATCTGGTGGGAGTGCAAGAAAATAAAGAGGTTCTGGGATGGGATCGTGGAGCAGATTTTTAATATAACCCAGATCAGAATCCCGAAAGAACCGAGTATTCTATTGCTAAACAGAGAGGGGGGTCGAAGGGCATAGAATTAGGAAATCCCTACTAATACATATGCTGAATGCAGCAAGATGTACTATAGCGGCCAACTGGAAAAAACTGGAGGCTCCCACTATGAGACAATGGGAGTCGAGTGTATGGGAGGTTATAAGAATGGAACAGCTCTCATACATAACAACTGACACAAGGTTAAAATATGAGATTCTCTGGCTGCCGTGGTCTGAGTTCACTGGTCATAGAATACTGTAAGACGAGAGAGGAATCATCTGCCAAAATGAGACTAATATGGATAAACGGGTTTACTAAATATGAAGTTGACTTATTAGCAGAGTTTTTAATATAAGAGAATTTTGTTTTGTTTTTGTTTATGAATGTATTTATTGTTTAACAATCTGTATCTACGACATTATAATTTGTATGTTGCATTGTGATTGATTTGTTTGATTTGGTAATGTATCATATTGTGTTATGTGTTTACTGTTATAAAAATGTTGACAATACATAAAGAATTAAAAAAAAAAAAAAAGAAACAGACATACACACAGTGAATTACAATATACAGGAGAAAACACACTTACTGGGGATCTGAGCTACAAAACTAATCTTTTCTATTTGAAATAGTCCATAAAACTGTAACGCGTAGCTCACCACAAACCAGACGTGACCGCGAGGCTGATGTAGGGAATTATATAGAACGCCAACCCACAACCGCGAGGGGTCAGGGGTACAGAAGACATGGTAAATGTGATACTTGCCAGGTCTGGATAGGAGAGTAGCGGATCGTTGGGGTACTTAGCTGATGTCAGGATTGGAGATTGGAGAGTAGTCTTAATAAGGATAGCCGAGGTCAATATAGGAGAGTTCAGGATGGTCGTTCGAAAGCCAGATCAGGAGAGGAGAAGCATGGGGTCCAAGGTACGAAGCAAGGTCTGGTATCAAGACAGGCAGGACAAGGTTCCAAATTTCAGCGAGATTCAGCATTACAAAAACTAGGTTATGCTCAGCAATGAGAGACTGAGCATGGCAGGTAGTTAAGGAGCCTCCCTCCAATGGGAAGCCAGGACGGGACCAGACGGGGTGAGCGGATAGGCTGCTGGGTCACGCAGGTGTGCCCTATTGTGCAGCCTGATTGGTTTTGGGAGTAGAGCTATGTCCCGTGCGCGTCACCAATGTCAGGGGGAGGCACCCCGATCGGGCGCCGCTCGCACACCGCACATGCCCGTCTTCACAGCGGGGACAGAGCCTAGGGGTGGATTCAGGTAGGAGCTGTTGCGCGCTTCACTGACGTCAGGGGATGACGACCCAGTCGCGCGCCACTCGCTCACCGCGCATGCCGCCTTCCAAGCAGGGGCAGAGCCTGGGGGTGGATTCTGATAGAAGACTGGCTGAACGGCCGTGCCGCACATCAGCAACGTCAAGACGGGGGCAGAGAACGTAGGCAGGACCCACGGATGGGCGAACCGATCGCGCGCGCGTGTAGAGGAGCCATCGCAGTATTGCGCATCTTGAACGTCTGCAGAGGTTGAAGGGATAAGATTGGGTTGTGGTTTCCAGCCAGCAGGATGGCGAATCTTCACAAAAACCATGTCTTTAGGTTGACCAGGAGTTACCCGCAAAAGTCCTGGAACTCAATTCGGCATGAGTTACCAGACGCCACCGCTCTCTCTCTTCCGGAGCTGCAAAATCCCTTGGCAAAACGTCCTGGTACTCTTTTCGGCGTGTTGTTCCAACCGCGACCGCTACGTTCTCTTTTCAGAACTTGGCCCCAAAAAGTGGGACTTAGAAAATGTCTTCCCTTGAAATTTCTGAAGCCGGGTCGCGTCTATTTCTCACAGAGCATATTTTGATGATATCAAATTTGCCACTGCTGTCTTTGCACTTAGAATCTGAGGACCGGATTGGCTGCTAGGTTTCTTATAGTATTTCAGTCCCATTCATGAAATACTCCACCCAATCCGAGCATGGGAGAATTCCTACAAGCCAATCAGAGACTTGTCAGTCTACTCAAGCCGGGCAAGGATGGATTCGAAATATGACAGGGGCATGCACCAGCTTGGCACCTCTGCCACCTGTGAGTCAGAAGCCACCCGTGGAGTTAGGCATCTCAATGTCTGGGCTAATGGTAGTCCGATCACTTCCATTCATGCCAGGACGAGGGTACTTGAGGTTAACTCCTCCACCCAAATGTCTTTAACGCCTTGGCAATCTCTGTGGCTTTCAACTCCGGGACCCGAGCATACTTAGTGGCACCAAAGTGGTAGCCAACTGGTTTCTTGGAACCACGGAACTGGAAGACCACAGCTCATATACAGTGCATAAGCATTTACCATTATACACAATGGTAGTGGAAAGATGGTCAGCGCAAACCTCATGGACCTCACGATTTTGATGAAACCGCATGGAGTTGAATAAAAAGGAATGGAATAAAAAGGGAATAAGAAGGGAATAAAAACACAGTATTAGTGCATAACATCCATGCGTTTGGGGGATGAGGGGGGGGGGAGGCGGGGAAAAGGTGTGAATGGAGGATACGCTGGAAGGGATGGTGGTGAATTTCCACTATATAATCAAAGAAAACATAAATATATGGATTCAGTGACTCACACGGGCTTGTGTGGTATTTCTCCCTCAACGCAGCCTGTAGTGGGTTAATGCAGACTCATATGCTGGAGTCTCAATAAACATAAAACTCACACGGCCTAATGTGAGTTCTTGCACTCAGAGGGTGGTGTCCTGTATGGATGGTGTGTGGTCGTCTCAGCAAATTATCCCCCAATAGGTATGGTGTGTGAGTGTCTCCTCTCCTCCCGTTTCCCAGAAGACCAAAAAAATGTGTGCAAACCAGGGTTAGCAATATAACAGGTCTTTATTAGGTTAACAGTGAAGACATGAGCATAGACAAGCATACATGTTGTGAAAACATAAAGGTTATAAAACAATTCCTAACAAGGTGAAATGGATAAAAACAAAAAGCACACTCACACTTAATTTTATACACAATGTCAGAAATAAAAATATTTCACAATTCTCTTGTTTCTTGGTGTAGCCAGATCCCCCTCTGGGTGTTGTTACTCCCCCCCCCCCCCTTCCTGTACTCACCTCCGCGGCGGTCAGCAGAGTTGCGGCCGGGTGCGGGGGCGCAAGTGTGTAGGCGCGCGTCTTCCGGAGCTCCAGGGAGAGTGTGCAGTGTGTGGCGGATGCAGGCGCGCGCTGGGCAGGCAATCGTGTCACGGGAGGCTCCGGCGGCTGGTGGTAGGGGGCCGAGATCTTGTGGAAACTTGCGCATGTGCAGACGAGCAGCGGCGGCTATTACATGTCGCACATGTGCAGTGAAAGCGTGCAAAGCAGGTCCAATGGGAGAGGGATCTTGTCAGGGACTACAAGTTACATGAGCCTTAGGAGCGCACCACCTGATGCCAGGGAGCAAATGAGGTGCGAGGATTATCCAGGAAGGAAAGCAGGAGGCTGACTGGGGAGCACGTAAGTCAGTCGTGCCAGGAGAGGATAAGGGAAGGAAATGCAGAGGGCAAGTAGCCTCTGCACTAGGCCAGTAATCCCTTCTAAGCCCCAGATAGGTCCTTAGACACTCTGTAGCTTGTGGCTGCTTAAGGACAGGCCCTAGGATAGGGAACCTGCCCCATTAGCGCTGCATAGGAAGTGAGGGACACAGCGGACGCTGAATACGCTGAGAGAGAGAGGCCTTGGACCAGGCCTACTTCGCTGAGGGAGAGACTGTCTTCAGGGTGGGATTGCCCCTGACGGACAATACTTCCGGCGGTGTCCAGGATGTCACGGAGGAGATAGTGGATCGGCGAATCCTTTTTGAAGTTGTCTGTGGGCCCGGGTGCAGGAGCGCCCGGCAGGTACCTTAATAAAATGCACCAACATATTATAGAATACGGCGCTAATCACGCCTAGGGTGGGAGATTCATACTTAAAGACACTCAGTGGGTTAAGTGACTAAGGGACTCCTATGCTATTGTGGCCACGTGTGGGAGGGTTATGCCATGCATGGTGCGTGGGCAGTTGTGTGATTAGTAACTATATAGGAACGTTTAGAGCATTCATAATACAGTAAAGTTAATCATTTGTTTATACCAAGTGTGTATTGTTGGGTTGTGTCCTGCGAGAGGCTCCTCCCGCTCTGTCCTCCCGCTCTGTCGGGATCCTCCTCGGGTGGTTTGCACCAAGAGTATTGCAAGCATATAACCCAGACTCCCAGTACGGAGGCTTAGACTCCTGTAAGCTAAACAGGTGTAGGAATTTGGACTTAGACATACAATCTGCTTGCAACCTTATCGATGGTTGAAGCACCCCAGAACCTCTATACCTGGTTCTGGTGATTCGAGCATATACTGGGGGACTCCCATTAACCTAGAGGCCCCTGACTGTACCTGGGATACACATATCCCTATGCCCTCATTTACCTTTCTGGTCTGTGCTGAAGCAGGGAGACCTGGCAGTGAGTCGCGCAACTGTTTTCCAGGGAGGATTTTGCCCGGATGTCTGTGTCTATATGTCCCCGGGAATCTGACCTGATTCCCGGACACGTATTTGGGGTGGCCAGCAACTCTGGATCCCTTCTACATAGACACATTCTGACAACACTTTTACTGGAGACCCACCCTGAAACTCATAGCCTGAGAATCTCTACTAGGTAGCACTGCTGGAAAGGCAAAACACACATACAATCTTTATTGCAATACAATCACATACATTGAAGGTACTATAAATGGGTTCAAGAGCTGACACTCTAAATTACCTAATATGGCCCAGAGGTAACCAGCCGGGCATAATACCTTTATTGATGGCCTGGTTACTCCCTCACCATCACAGGGTCCCAGTTCAGTGCACATCAGAGAGTGCAAACAAAGGTTATGCTAGAGCAGCATAAGGTTCTGTTCAAGGACAAGCCAGGCAGAACACATATTACAGGTCATCCAGTGGAGACTTGTGATCAGAGACCTCTGCATAAGCATGGCTATCATGTACAGTATCAACATAGGTGACGCGCAGTATAGAGAGGGATGTAGAGGAGATAGTGGCCCTAGGGGTAATTGTACCATCCCAGAGCCCTTGGGATTGCCCGGTTATCCTGGTACCCAAGGAGGACGGAATCACCTGGTTCTGTGTGGACTACCATCAGCTCAATGCTCAGACGATGTCAGATGCTTATCCCATGCCCCGAATGGATGAGCTCCTAGATGAGCTCTCAGGGGCAATGTATCTGACCACCATGGATTTGTCCAAAGGATATTGGCAAATTCCTCTGACCACGGAGGGAGAAGTCAGCATTTATCACTCCAAGTGGCCTCTATGTATTTTTAGTGATGCCATTTGGTATGAAAAATGCCCTGGCTATCTTCCAACATCTGGTCAATAGGTTACTGGAAGGGAAGCAGGGTTACGCCAAGGCATACCTGGATGACATTGCAGTATTTAGCAGTTCATGGGACAGTAACCTAGTACATGTGTCACCGGTGCTGAGTAGGATCAGGGAAGCAGGGCTGAAACTCAAACCAACAAAGTGTTTAGTGGGTACAGAAGTGTTCTACTTAGGGCACAGAGTGGGTGGTGGGCACCTTAAGCCAGAACCAGCTAAGGTAGAGGCTATACTGCAGTGTCCCATTCCTAGAACCAAGATGCAAGTTATGGCTTTAATCAATGTATACAATCACTTATTTACTGGTGGATGAAGTGGGATCATTGAGATCTATGTTTTTAAATCCTGCAGGGTTTTCTTACATAGAGAAAAACTCGTAGATTGCGAGATAACAAAACATGTGGTGACTAACGTACGTTACTCAAAAGCTAAGAAAGCATAGGTTCTATTTGTCACCTAGTTTAGTGACACCAGACTAACATGGACAGACGTTAAGGACGGTAACGGTCATGGGACCATCCCCGAACTGGTGCCCGGTGTGAGTGTCATGGGAGGCCAGGTTTTTACACCCTTTTACCGGAATCATTCACTGAGCAAAACAATATAGTAAAACAAATTGTCATTTATTCCAGAGAAACAGACACACACAGTGAATTACAAAATAGAGAAGAAAAAACACTTACTGGGGGTCTGGGCTACAAAACTGAGCTTTCCTAGGTGAAATGGCCCATAAAATAAAGTCTTTAGGTTGACCGAGACTTTTCCCGAAATGACCTGGAACTCAAATAAGGGGGCTGTGGTGAAAACTTTCACAGGTGCAGGGAACTCTATAGGAGAGTTTTATCCTGACCGGGCCTGAAATCTCCTGGAACCCAAATCGGCATAAAGTTCCATACACCAGCACTACGTTTTCTTTGGTCCCTCCTGACTGCGAGTCAGCCCAAATCTCCTGGAACTTAAAATCGGCATAAAATACCAGCCGCGACCACTACGTTACTTTCTGAGAACTTGGTCGCAAAATCTCTGGCGGGCAGGCTCTTCAGGCTTGAAATAGAAGCCGCTTGCTTTGCTATTACAAACAAAGCATCTTTGAGAAGCCCGCCCACGCTCTTTCAGCTCAGACTCAAGGGGAACACACAATCTGATTGGATCAGGGCTTCTTATAGTATTCTCTGCTTCATTCATAAAATATAAGCAGAGCAGACAGCCAATCAGAGCAGGGGAATTTTCCCAAGCAACCAATCGAAACCGAGCTATATTAAAGTATATTTTAATACACAGTCTTGGGGTACAGGGAACAAAAAAGGAAAAATGTTGTATCTTTATTTCTACCTGCCTTATTCCCCCAAACACTTTCTCTGTGTCCCAGTTTGGACTCTCAGAGTCTCCTTAACCTAGGGATTCACTCAGCTACTGTATATGAATACATATTAATCCCTGTGCCTCATTCTCATTTCAGGGCTGTGCTGAAGCAGGGTACCCTAGTGGTGAGTCGCACTTACGTTTTCAAGGGGAGGTATTGCAAGGACAATGTGCCTGCATGTATCCGAGAATCAGGCATGATTCCGGGGTACATTTATAGGGGAACCGACATCTCTGGACCCCAACTACCTAGGCACATTCTGTTAACGGTTCCTCCGCAACCCCACCCCCCCCCCCCTCACCGCCTCTTGAAACTCATACTCTATAGCAATCCCTGCTTGACTGCATGCTCGGAAAAGGAAAAATACAAAAAATGGTTTTATTACACAAAGTACAATGTGATCATACAATGTTATTGGGTGTGACAGGGTGAAGTCAGGTACTAATAAATGCCTGGGAACCATGCACCTGAGTTCTTCATCCAGCACTTAGAAGGTTAACCCAGTAAGAATAGTTGGCAATCAGGAAGTAAGCTGAGACAGCTGACAACCAGCTTGATAAGGAGACTAATGCTTGTAGAAGGTGGCTGACTCCGACTACAGAGCTGTCCTGTGCAAGCTGCTATCCAGATGGATTTCCTAGCCTCTCTCTATGGACAGAGAATCCCACACAAAGACACAGTAAGAACTTTGATATTGTTCGATCACTATTGTGGCGTATGTTAGGGGTTGGGAACTTGACAAAGCCAGCCAGCCCGATAGATAGGGCTTGGAGTGTTTAGCAACTTCTCCCTATGTGGAGTAGGTATTCTTTTTATAAGTGTTGTTTTGCCTTAAAGGGACAGTGTGCCCAAATGTTTAGTTGTGCTGTGAAGAAATAAAACCATTCAACATTTGCTTTAACCTGAAACTGGACGTGTACACGTCTGACCTCACCTACAGGACGTCCTGCCAAACTGGGTCCAAGAGCTAGCTCCCTGTGACCCTTATACACAAAGCAGGGGTAACCAACATTGGCTTGACCTTTATTATAGAGCCTAGTTACCCCCTCCTGTCACAGGTATTGTTCAACATAAGGAGGGGAATCAACCAGCAGCAAGAAGATCTTAAAGCAAACTTCCATGTAACACCTCATCTGACATCCGGTGTCCTCTAATGGAAGCCAGAAAAGCAGAATGGAAGAATTCAAGACAAAGGCAACTACAATGGCATGGATTTAATTGAATTATTTTAGCCTGATATGTAGAGCCCGGTGTGAAGGTAGAGAGAGAGCGCTATCAGAGATACTTTATAACATGCTGAGGTTAGAGCATTAAGAGAAGCATCCTTCTTCACTGAGAAGGAGGGGTATAACCATCACACACTCAGAGCAGAGGTCATTGGGTAAATATGGGGGGGGGGTGAATTTAATGCATGGAAATATGGAAACCACTGCAACGGGAGAGACTAATTCAAGGGATATACACTACAGTATATGGTGTTACATCTTGTATGAGGAAATGTGTGGGCCAAGTGAGTATTTTCTGTCATTAGCTTCTACAGTCCTCTGTTTGAATGGCTATTGGGCTGATTTTTACATCATTCATAATAAATATACATTAGTGAATCCTTTTATTTATTTCTTAATCAATGCTGAATGGATACTGTTCCAATCCATTGATAATACGATTAGGATACTGTACAATATAATAATTGTTGCATCTTTACCTGAATGGCTATAGGGATAATGCGGTCCTGTTGGGATTTCCACAGAAGACACAGAGGGGCAGCAATGTATTGCTTCTCTCCATTGATAGTATTCGCTGGGATTCCCTCCAGAATCTTGTAATCTGCCAGGAAGATGTTTCCATTCTGTAACAGAGAATGCAGAGAGACTCTGAGCATGGAAAGGTTTGCAGACAAGCCATGTGTACAACACCGAGAGATCGGAATAACGGCCAGGGTTATACGTGGTGTGAAGGTCAGGGTTGTACATGGTGTGAAGGTCAGGGTTATACGTGGTGTGAAGGTCAGGGTTATACGTGGTGTGAAGGTACAGGTTATACGTGGTGTGAAGGTCAGGGTTATACGTGGTGTGAAGGTCAGGGTTATACGTGTTGTGAAGGTCAGGGTTATAGGTGGTGTTAATGGTCAGGGTTATATGTGGTATGGTCAGGGTTGTACTGTACATGGTGTGAAGGTCAGGGTTATACGTGGTGTGAAGGTCAGGGTTATACGTGGTGTGAAGGTCAGGGTTACATGTGGTGTGGAAAAACAGAGAAAAGCTAGGAGCACAGCATTGAAACGAGAGAACTGGAGGCCAAATGAAAAAATAACAAAAATTTAATGGAACATAAACTAATTAAAAGAGAAACCTCTAACGCGTTTCTCGCATGGTGCGCTTTATCAAAGAGTAGTATCGATGGTCTAAATCAGACTATTATGTGGTCTACACCTCCAGAAGCACCGCTTACCTGTGCCTAGGTAAAAACAACCCCCTGGACACAAATCTCCTGTGAAAATGAAACACAGGAAAGGGGCATAGTGCTCTGAAGGAAGAGATCCACAAAGACATAATATACAAGTAAACATAGATATTTTTCAATGCTGTGCTCCTAGCTTTTCTCTGTTTTTCCGTTCCTGTGTACCTGTGGATGCACGCTGTTTATACTGGAGATTTCTACTTACCTGGATGCTGGATCGTGAGTGCGCCGTCCACTGACTGTTTGCTGCTTCATTGTCACTAAGGGTTATTTGGTTATATTTGCGAGGACCTGCCGGTTCCCCCAGGGGGGACACCATGTCCATCGCGTCCAGCCGGTTCCCATTATATGTGATTTAAGGATTTCCTTTTTCAGCTACAGTGTTTTTTACTTATGGTTCTATCTCCGGTATACTGATGGGTAATTTAGCCTCTGCGTGATACATGCTGTCTTTATGGCTAGTAGCGTCGGGCTTTGAGGTTTATTCCTCCACTTTGTTATATGTGGTGTGAATGGTCAGGGTTATACGTGGTGTGGTGAGGGTTATACGTGGTGTGAATGGTCAGGGTTATACGTGGTGTGAAGGTCAGGGTCGTCACATGTGGTGTGAATGGTCAGGGTTATACGTGGTGTGAATGGTCAGGGT